>NW_020681442.1:2488-2894 GCF_002925995.2 Terrapene triunguis
AGGTCACTTCCATCTTAATTGAATTGGCTCGTTAGCACTGACCCCCACCTTGGTAAGGCAACTCCCATCTTTTCATGTGCTGTAATATATATACACACCTGCCTACTGTATTTTTCACATTATGGCACATGAAAAGATGGGAGTTGCCTTACCAAGTTGGGGGTCAGTGCTAACGAGCCAATTCAATTAAGATGGAAGTGACCTATTATATACCTGCCTACTGTATTTTTCACTCCATGCATCTGATGAAGAGGGTTTTAGCCCACGAAAGCTTATGCCCAAATAAATTTGTTAGTCTCTAAAGTGCCACAAGGACTCCTTGTTGTTTTTGCTCACACAAACTAACATGGCTACCACTTTGAAACCTGTCACCTCAGGTCCAGACACATTAGAAGTGAGAGTATGA
>NW_020681443.1:0-2149 GCF_002925995.2 Terrapene triunguis
GCTTCGTGCGGCTCTCCATCCACGACGAACTCCGGCACCGGCTCGAGGTGCGTCTGGCCTCGGGCCGGACCTTCTATGTGCAGCTCCAGGCACCGCCCACCCAGCTGGAGCGAGTCTTCGAGCAGTGGGTACGACTGCTGGAGCGCCTGCACGACCAGCGGCCTGGCGCCTGGGACAGCGTGAGTCTGGGGGGCACGGGGCCCAGGCCTGCCTTAGTCTCTCCTTCCCTCCTCAACCACCAGTTCACACGCCCTTCCCAGAGCCAGGGAGAGAACCCAGGCGTCCGGGTTCCCAGCCTCCCCCGCTAACCCACTAGACCCCACTCCCCTACCAGAGCCAGGGAGAGAACCCAGGAGTCCTGGCTCCCAGCCCCCGCTCCCCTCCCCAGGGAAGGAACCCAGGAGTTCTGCCTATTCTCAGTCTATGTATTCGGAGACCCAGGGCAGGCGCCTGCCAGGTACCCAGGCTCAGGGCTGAATGCCGATGAGATGTTAACAAATATTTATAAGGGGCTTATGAATATGCAGAGTATGCAAATTAACAGCCTTTGCAGGACTGGGCACGAGGCCCCCCCTCCCCTGTGAATATTAATGAACCCCTTTGGCCTGTGATTCGTTCTCTCACCTGCGTGAATATTAACGACCCAGGTACCAACCCTGATGTATGAATATGGCTGCCATGCATATGAATGTTAATAGCCTTATGAATATTGATGAGTGAGTCGCACCTGATGGCGGAGGCCCAGCCCCTGTGGAGTGTGGAAGGGTGTGTGGGGGGGGAATAGATTATCCTTATGCATATGAATATTGAATTCATGAATATTCATGAGCGTGCCGTACCTCGTGACTGCCATGCCCTCCCCTCATTAATATTAACGAGGGGCTCGTTGGCTATACCCCCGTCGCCTCCCCTAGTCACCAAGGAGACCCTTCCCCTCATGAATATAAACGACTCCCCCCCCGCAGGCTCCAGGCTGCCGTAACCAGGGCCCCCCCTGCCTGGGCCACAGCATGGGTCAGCTGCAGCGCTGCCTGGCAAGCGGGGAGTACGGGCAGCTGCTCCAGGAGTGCCTGGTCTTCGAGAGCAACTTCCTCCAGGTGAGGGGGCACGGCCCTGCCCCCTGCCCCTTGGTCCTGCCCCCCAGCTCCCATCGCCCAGCTCTGTCCCCGTCCCCTGAGCCCTGCCCCCCCAGCTCCCATCCCCCAGCCCAGCCCCTGTCCCCTGAGCCCTGCCCCCCCAGCTCCCATCCCCCAGCCCAGCCCCTGTCCCCTGAGCCCTGTCCCCCCAGGCTCCCACCCCCCAGCTCTGTCCCTGTTCCCTGAGCCCTGCCCCCCAGGCACCCATCCCTGCCACCATCCCCTTGGTCCTGCCCCCAGCCAGGCACCCATCCCCCATGCCCTGACCCCATCTCCAACCCCACGTCCCCCAGCCCTGCTTCTCCTCTGCCCTCCACACCCCCGCCCGCGTCAGCTCTCCCTGACTCCCCACAGGTGACCGAGAGCGGAGACGTGGCCAGCCGGGTGACCCTGGGCATCGCTGCCACCAGCCCCCACCTGGAGCTGCCCGACCTCCTGCTGCTGGCGCGGCCCGTCCTGATGCCCACAGGGGGGCCCTGCTGCAGCCTCTGTGGCCAGTGGCTGCCCCTGCCGGAGGAGGAGCTTGTGCTCTTTGAGTGAGTCCCCCATCCCCTGTATCCCCGTGGCCCATCCCCCTCCTGGTGTTCCCTGGCCCCCCAACTCCCACCCCTACAACCCTATTCCCCTGCACCCCCGTGGCCCATCCCCCTCCTCGTGTTCCCTCCCACTCCCCACAGGCCCACCCCGCACCCCCACTCTGTGCCCTTAATTCCCACATTCTCCCCCTCCCACCGATCCTCACCCTCGCCCCGCCCCATCTCCCCATATCCCCACCCCTCTACACCCCCATCCTCAACCTGCTGTGACAAAGTGGGGTTTTATTCATCTTATGTTGCATGTGAGTCTTACTGTCCTACAGTAACAGTGTGTGTGCCTCAGTTTCCCTGTGTGCTGCACCAATACGTAGTTGGTGGGAATTGGGGGTGGGATTTTGCTGAGGCCCTCGGGGCAGGTGAGGCCGCCCAGCTGCGTGCACCTGTGTGACCTGAGACCCAGGAGGGGGGTGCGGCCCG
>NW_020681444.1:0-2121 GCF_002925995.2 Terrapene triunguis
ATCCCACAAAGGGCCTGTCTGATTTTTCTGTCACCTAAATACTTTGATAAATTTGTCCTTTAGGCCCAGATTTTTCTAGGTGTTTAGGCATTGCTGTGCTCAGCGTTGAAATGCCAAAGTGTTTTAGGAGCCTGAATCTCACATTAAAATACGTAGATACCAGGTAAAATCTGGTCCCTAGTGCTGCCGTTTGCCACCTCTAAAAAGGAGAGAATGATACTTCTCCCCATCGCAGGGTTTCATGGCTAGGAGGATAAATTCGTGTTTGAGGTGCCGCAGTGCTGGGTTGATGGGGTTTGTGTAATGATCCAGCTAGAAAATGTGGATTCAGCCCTTGAGGTTGAGCTCAGGATGGTGGATTTCCACCTGTCGTGTCATTGATAGAAAAGGTTTCGGGCTAATATTGTTTTTGTTACAATAGCACCAAGAGGACACAGCTGAGTTTAAGGCAGGGGTCGGCAAACTTTTTGGCCTGAGGGCCACATCTGGGTGGGGAAATTGCATGAAGGGCCATGAATTTACAGCTGGGGCAGGGGATTGGGGTGTGGGAGGGAGTGCGGGGTGTGGGAGGGGGTGCGGTGTGCAGGAAGGGGCTCAGGGCAGGGGGTTGGGGTGCAGGAGGGATGCAGAGTGCAGAAGGGGGCTGTAGCAGGGTGGCTACCCCGCTCTAAAATAAAAGGGGTTAAAAACAGCCCTGGGAGAGGGTTGAGGCTGCGAGAGGGCGGCTGCCAGGGAAAGCATCAGGCCTCGGCTGATTGGGGAAACAATCACAGCTGTGGCCACGCCCCAATCAGGGCCCAGCTAGGCTTTATAAGAGGGCAGTGGGCCAAGAGGACACAGTCTCTCTCTGAACATAGAGAGGGAAGGACCTGGCTGCCTGGGAGCTCAACAGGGGCCTGGGGTGGGGCAGCACCGGAGGGAAGGCAAGAGGAGCTGGGGAGCTCCCGCCTGGAAACCCCCCAGGCTGCAAGGCCCTGTGCAGGGCCTAAACAGGTTCTGGGGCTGCAAAGGGGCAGCCCGGAGCTAGGTAAGGGCAGCAGGTCCAAACCTCCCTTGCCTATGATGACTGGCTAATACAGACTGCAGTCGGCCCCAGAGAGCGGGGGCTTAATGATGACTGGCAGTAGCCCATAGGCTGAGGCAAGGTGGGGATAGAGGATGGAGGTTCCCCTGGGAGGGGAGACCCAGACTGAGGGGGTACTGCTGGAGGCAACACCCCAGACAAAAGGGCACCGGGGTCCGGGAGGGACATGGGGGGCCAACGACTGACGGGACACCACCACTAGTGGAGGATGCTCTGCACTGGACTGAGCAAATTCCTGGACAACCAGCAGGAGGCGCCGCTGGGTGAGTCCCGCACTGTTACAGGGGCTCAGAGTGGGGGGTTGAGGTGCAGGAGGGGTTCAGGATGCAGCAGGGGGCTAAGGGAAAGGGCTTGGGGTGCAGAAGGGGTGCGGAGTGTGGAAGGGGCTCAGGGCAGGGGCTTGGGTGCAGAGTGTGGAAGGAGCTCAGGGCAGGGGGTTGGGGTGCAGGAGGGATGTGGGGTGTGGCAGGGGGCTCAGGGCAGGGAGTTGGGGTGCAGGGGGGGTTGGGGAGGTGGGGGGGGGTTGAGGGGATTGGGGTGCAGGGTGCAGGAGGGGTTCGGGGAGCGGGCTCTGGCCTGGCACCGCTTACCTGGAGTAGCTCTGGGGTGGCAGCGGGGGTAAGACAGGATCCCTGCCTGCCCTGGCCCCGTGCCGCTCCTGGAAGTGGCCGGCACCAAGTCCCTGCGGCCCCTGGAGGAGGGGGGGCAGAGGGCTCTGCGTGCTGCCCTCGCCTGCGGGTAACTGCCTGAAACTCCCATTGGCTACGGTTCCCCGTTCCCGGCCATTGGGAGCTGTGGGGGGTGGTGCCTGCAGGCGAGGGCAGCGCACAGAGCCCTCTGCCCCGCCTCCCCCAGGGGCCGCAGGGACGTGGTGCCAGCTGCTTCTGGGAGTGGTGTGGGGCCAGGGCAGGCAGGGAGCCTGCCTTAGCCCCGCGGCACCACGGGGGTGGCAATTCCGTGGGACGGATCCAAAGCCCTGATGGGCCGGGCCATAGTTTGCCCTCCCCTGGTTTAAGGCCTCGTGCCTGTGAGACCAT
>NW_020681445.1:0-232 GCF_002925995.2 Terrapene triunguis
CCCTCACACCCCCCCCACTGCCCAGCCTGCCACGTGGCCCCTCACACACCCCCCACTGCCCAGCCTGCCACGTGGCCCCTCACACACCCCCCACTGCCCAGCCTGCCACGTGGCCCCTCACACACACCCCACTGCCCATCGGCTCCTCATCACTCCCCCACTGTCCAGACTCCCCCCATTGCCCGGCCTGCCACGTGGCCCCTCACACCCCCCCCACTGCCCAGCCTGCCAC
>NW_020681445.1:332-1479 GCF_002925995.2 Terrapene triunguis
GTTTGCTGGTGCCTGGAGCCGGCCCTGCTGGAGCCGGCCCTGGTCACCAGCTGAGCAGAGACCAGACCCTGTGGATCCAAGACACCCCTTCACCCCCCACTGCCCAGCCTGCCACGTGGCCCCTCACACCCCCCCCACTGCCCAGCCTGCCACGTGGCCCCTCACACACCCCCCACTGCCCAGCCTGCCACGTGGCCCCTCACACACACCCCACTGCCCGGCGGCTCCTCATCACCCCCCCACTATCCAGACCCCCACGTGGCCCCTCACCCTCACTAGTACTGTGCCCCCCAACCTGTTTGCCCCTCTGTCCAGGCAGAGGGCAACATGCCCCAACCAACCAGCCAGGGGGCAGTGTCTCCCACTCCCCGGCCCGCCCAGTGACACTGTGTCTCCCACTGCCAACTAAGGGGCACCTGCGCCCCCCACTAATCAACTAGGGAGCACTGTGCTCCTCATGCCCATCCAGGGGGCACCTTCCCCCCACCTCTGACACCTACCCCCTTTGAGGGCCCTGTCCCCCCCATCTCCCTCCCACCAAATCCTGGAGCTCACCAAGGTTACTATGCCAACCACTCCATCTGCCCCCCTGGGGGGCACATGCCCCCCCCCCCCCCCCCCCCTCCCCCCCCCCCCCCACTGATCTCATCCCCCCCCCACGCTCCGCCCCCGCCCCCCCCGAGGTCCGCCCCGAAGGGGCGTGGCTCTTGCTGCCTTAGGGTCTCGTGCAGCTTCGGGGACAGGACAGGGTCCCACCCCACTGCCGGGGCGGGGCCCCAGCACTGTCTGGGGGCGTGGCACTAGCTCTGTGGGCGGGGTCCCAGCGCTGGGGGCAGAAGGTGTGTTGGGTAGGGCATCCCATTCCAGCACTGGGGGCGGGGCTCCGGCTCTGGGGGCGGGGCCTTAGCATGGAGGCGGGGCTCTGGCTGTAAGTCATGTGGCCAGACCCTAAGGAGTTGCTTCCACTTAGGTGTGGGGCTGGCGCCGCGGCTCTGGTGCGACTCCGCGTGGAGGGGACCTAGGACGTGAGTCCAGATGTAGGGGCGGAGCTTTGGCCTGGGGGCGGGGCTCTGTGTGAAGGGGCGGGGCTCTGCTGCCCGCACTCCGCTGCCCGCACACACCTGGCCTGGAGCCGCGAGGTGCCGGC
>NW_020681446.1:0-1865 GCF_002925995.2 Terrapene triunguis
AGTTCTTTTTCTGTGTCCAGGGCGCCAGTATAGGGCTTCATGAGCCAGGGCATTAGCGGGTAGGCTGGGTCCCCGAGGATGACTGTAGGCATCTCCACATCCCCAAGAGTTATTTTGTGGTCTGGGAAGTAAATACCTTCCTGCAGCCGTCTAAACAGACCAGAGTTCCTGAACACGCGAGCGTCATGAACCTTGCCCGGCCATCCGACGTAGATGTTTGTAAACCGTCCCCGATGGTCCACCAGTGCTTGCAGCACCATTGAAAAGTAGCCCTTTCTATTGATGTACTGGCTGGCCTGGTGGTCCGGTCCCAGGATAGGGATGTGAGTCCCATCGATAGCCCCACCGCAGTTTGGGAATCCCATCGCGGCAAAGCCATCTATGATGACCTGCGCGTTTCCCAGGGTCACTACCTTTAGGAGCAGTACCTTGACGATTGCCTTGGCTACTTGCATGACAACAACCCCCACGGTAGATTTGCCCACACCAAAGTGGTTCGCGACTGACCGGTAGCTGTCCGGCGTTGCAAGCTTCCAGAGGGCTATGGCCACTCGCTTCTGGACAGTGAGGGCTGCTCGCATGCGGGTGTCCTTGCGCTTCAGGGCAGGGGACAGCAACTCACAAAGTTCGAGGAAAGTCCCCTTCCGCATGCGAAAGTTTCGCAGCCACTGGGATTCATCCCAGACCTGAAGCACTATACGGTCCCACCAGTCCGTGCTTGTTTCCCGGGCCCAGAATCGCCGTTCAACAAAATCCACATGCCCCATTGCCACCGTGATGTCCTGGGCGCTGGGGCTCGTGGTTTCTGACAGCTCTGTGCCACTCTCCGACTTCAGGCTCTCACGGCGGTGCCGTAGCCTCCTCGCCCGATTTCTCTGCATCTGCCTCAGGGAAAGGTGTATGATAAGCTGCGAGGTGTTGAGAACGGCCACAAGTGCAGCGATGGTCGCAGCGTGATCCATGATCGCAGTGCTGTGGCGTCCGCGCTGTCACTGACCAGAAAAGTGCGCGAACTGATTTCCCGCCGGCGCTTTCATGGAGGGAGGGAGGGCGTTAGTGACGGACGGATGACGACAAATTTTTTTTACCCAGAAGGCATTGGCGGCTCGACCCAGAATTCCGATGGGCAGCGGGGACTGCGGGAACTGTGGGATAGCTGCCCACAGTGCACCGCTTCCAATATCGACGCTCGCCCCGTTAGTGTGGACTCACAAAGTCGAATTACTGTCCTTAGTGTGTCCTTAGTGTGGACACACACGTTCGACTTTGCAATATCGATTCCACATATTCGATTTAAGTAAAATCGAATTACCCTCGTAGTGTAGACATACCCTTAGTCACTCAGGTATATAATAGAATTTCAGGGAGCTGAAATTGCTTGCATTCACTGACATTATGTGACATATTTCTCTCCTGTACAACTTGGATTTTGCTGCCCTTGGTACTTGGCACTTATACCGCTTGCTACAGTGACTGTGGTAGTCGGGCACAAATTCTGTGCCATGGTAACTAATGTATCTGAGTGTTCACCTGTTCACTTAGGCAGAACACACAGTAAGGGACAGTGTAGATCTGCCCTGCTCCAGTAGGAGCACTGGGAGGCATTGTGCTCAGGCATTTTGACTCTTTGAGCAGACATTGCAACATCAGTGAGCCCACTGCTAAGCACACACGGGAACAGTGTATATTCTGGTCTTCTCCCTTGCCTCTCTCCTGGGACACTGGGCTCTCCTAGGGGAATAGGGGAGGATGTACTCATTGGTTCCTTGAATGCAGGTAGTGAGACAAAACAGTTATGATGAGATTTTGTTTGTCACCGAGTATGTAATCAGATCGCTAGTTAACATGCGTAGAGACTTCTGTAA
>NW_020681447.1:0-1291 GCF_002925995.2 Terrapene triunguis
TGGTAGAGGGCAAATATACTGGTCACTGGATGAGTAGTTTTCTGTTCCCTGAGTGACCAGAGCAGGGGCTGCACTAGAGTAATCAGAAACCTGCTAGAACCAGTTAAGGCAGGCAGGCTAATTAGGGCACCTGGGTTTTAAAAGGATCTCACTTCAGTTTGTGGTGCGAGTGTGAGGAGCTGGGAGCAAGAGGCGCAAGGAGCTGAGAGTGAGAGGGTGTGCTGCTGGAGGACTGAGGAGCACAAGCGTTATCAGACACCAGGAGGAAGGTCCTGTGGTGAGAATAAGGAAGGTGTTTGGAGGAGGCCATGGGGAAGTAGCCCAGGGAGTTGTAGCTGTCATGCAGCTGTTACAGGAGGCACTATAGACAGCTGCAGTCCACAGGGCCCTGGGCTGGAACCCGGAGTAGAGGGCGGGCCTGGATTCCCCCCAAACCTCCCAATTGACCTGGACTGTGGGTTCTTCCATAGGGGAAGGTCTCTGGGCTATTCCTCAACCCACATGGTGAATCTCTGAGGCAAGAAAATCCGCCAATAAGCGCAGGACCCACCAAGATAGAGGAGGAACTTTGTCACAACATATACCCAGCACCGTATTATTGCCTAAGCCGACAAGGCCTAGGCCTAGGGCGGCAAATTTTCAGGGGCGGATGCTCCCCTCCGTGCCCCCACCCTCCTGCTCCAGCTCACCTCCGCCTCCTCTGCAAGCACGCCGTGGCGTCCTGTTTCTCTCCCCTCCCAGCGCTTGAGCCGCGAAACAGCTGTTTCGTGGGGCAGGGAGGGAGGAAGGAGGAGGGGGAACGCCACGCGCTGGGGGAAGAGGCGGGGCCGGGGGCGGGGATTTGTGGAAGGGATCCAATAGAGGAAGGGAGGGGGCAGAGTTGGGGCGAGGACTTTGTGGAGGGGGTTGGAATGGGGATGGGAAAAGGGCGGAGTTGGGGCGGGGCCAGGATGGCAATTATTTCCCGGCCTAGGGGCGGCAAAATTATTAATCCGCCACTGCATATACCAGTGTCTTATCTCTCATTACAAATTTTAAAAATTAGTGCGAGCTATCCCTTTTTCATTATTTCTTAACAATATCATACTGTTTAAATTCACTGTTCTCATCAATAGTCTAGTTCCTCAATGGTGCAAAGCTACACAATGTTAAGCCTACAATCCATAATTTTTCACTCTTCTGGAAAGTCAAAAATAAAATCTAGTCTCCTTTATTATAACATATTTCAGTTTGGCAGAATACACCAAAGTGTGCAGATATTTATGACCAAGATAGATAGAGCTGAAGTTAG
>NW_020681448.1:0-543 GCF_002925995.2 Terrapene triunguis
ATTTCCCTCCTGAGCCTCCCCCCACCCCTGCCAAGTCTGGTGCTTTTCCACCTCCGGCCCCCTTGCTCAAATCGCTTTTCTTCCCCCCCCCCCCCCCCCCCCCCCCCCCCCCCCCTGTCTGTCAGTTACAGGAATCCTCCGAGGGGCGCTTGCAGCAGGGGAAAGGAAAACCGCTTCATGCGAAGCTGCGCCGATTGCCCCACTCTGCCCTGCCGTCCGCAGACGCTGCCGGGGAAATCAGAACATCCCCGCGGGGCAGAGATCGCAGGGAGGGAGCCCCCAGTCCCTTAGCCAGCGGGGCTGGAGGCTGTTCTCCCCTAGTTACAATGACCTCCCAGCGCCGCTGAGGCCTTGTCGAGGGCTGAGGTGCTGCAGTCGAGTGGTTAGAGCTCTGCCTGTGGCGTCCGGACGCCTGGGTTCTCTTCTCCGCTCAGCGAGGGAGGTGTTGTCTCATGGTGAGTGCAGAGAACTGGCTGTCAGGACTCCTGGGTTCTATCCCCGACACTGGGAGGGGAGTGGGGGCTAGTGGTTAGAGCAGGGGGC
>NW_020681448.1:643-1151 GCF_002925995.2 Terrapene triunguis
AGTGGTTAGAGCGGGGGGCTGGGAGCCAGGACTCCTGGGTTCTCTCCCCGGCTCTGGGAGGGGAGTGGGGTCTAGTGGTTAGAGCAGGGGGGGCTGGGAGCCAGGACTCCTGGGTTCTATCCCATCTCTGGGAGGGGAGTGGGGTCTAGTGGTGAGATCAGGGGGGCTGGGAGCCAGGACTCCTGGGTTGCAGCCGGCTGTCTCACCCCTCCCGAGGAGGACAGGCTGTCCCATGACTGGTGTTGCTGCTGGTATTTACCGCCCTGGCCTTGGTTCAGGGATAAACAGGGCGTGTTTGTGTTCTTGTCTCCCGGGCTGATGCAGGACAGCGTGTGCCCGCCGGGGAGAGGCTGCGGGCACCGGCTCTTCTTTCCCATAGCCTGGGTGCAGAGGAACCCGGCCGGGCTGTGCCCGGAGATGGGGGTAAATGCCTGGCTTTGCTGTTTGCCCCGGGGCAGAGGGGAGCTCACTGGGGGGCGGGGGGGGGGCTGACTTGTGCCTTGGGGGC
>NW_020681449.1:0-3782 GCF_002925995.2 Terrapene triunguis
GCCCCAAGGTGCCGCCCCAAGCACGTGCTTGGTCGGCTGGTGCCTGGAGCCGGCCCTGGGTTGACCATTCAGGAAGTTGTCAGCCCTCATATCCCCACCCCAATATCAACATGCTGATGCTATTCATAAAGACAAACATAGAAGTGCAGGGCAGTGTAGCAGAGGTGAACCCTGTGGATGCCCTGCTAAAAAGGCTGGCCGCACCCTGCTTCCAGGCAGAGTGGCCAACTGCAGGGGCCCAGGCACGCCGCAGGGAGCCCAGCGGCGGGCCCTAACGAGGGCGGGCTCAGAGTAATAGGCTGAGCCAATTAGAGACAGCTGGGCTGAGGAGTGGGAGGGCTATATAAGCCCTGGGAAAAGCTCAGTAAGGGGCTAGCCTGGGAGAAGGCAGGAGGGCTGGATCTCTGCCTGGGTACCAATTGAGGTGAGCCTCAGGGGCCTGGAGACCCTGGGAAGGGTCTGTGGGGAGACAGCTCTCAGGAGAATTGGGGACTGCATGAAACACTGTAAATAAAGACACAAGGGTGCAACAGTTGAGAAAGGCATTGGGACTCTTTATTTGACCAGCCTGGGCACAGGTAAGAGAGGGTGGAAACCTGTGCAGACCCTGTGACACTGGGGGCTTGTCCGCGATCCTCCTAGTCACTGTGGCTTGTGGCTGACAGCATGGAGGAGACCTTGAAGTGGCTGGTGAACACGGTGCAGGAGATGCAACAGTCCCAGCAGACAGAAAGGCAGGCCCTGATGACGTGGCAAGTGGCCAGCACATCCCTCGGCCCGCGCCACTTCCCGCAGCCCCCATTGGCTTGGAGCAGCGAACCACGGCCAGTGGGAGCCGTGATCAGCTGAACCTGCAGATGCGGCAGGTAAACAAACCAGCCCGGCCCGCCAGGGTGCTTATCCTGGAGAGCCGCGTGCCAAAGGTTGTCAATCCCTGGGTTATTTATTTAACCTATTGCACCATCCACCCCCATCAGGGAGGATTTTGTTGGCATTACTTGCATTATAGGACTATGGCCTTGATTGGGGGAGGGCGGTGTTTCTGTGCACTCCAGTGACTGTTAGCCGTTTTTGTTTTTGACAAAATCAAAATTAAAAAACCTCTCCAAGGCCTGTTGCCCTTAAAGAAGATATACGTGCTTTGAAGTCGCCTCCTTTTCCAAAGTCTTAGTAATATGTAATGAGAAGAGAGTGTAGAAGATTACAAAACAACGTAATCAAGTGCAATAATGAATATTTCAACAGGCAGACATTTCAAAGTTTTAATTAAAACTAGTAGTGCTATTGATATTGTAATGTCTTTGGGTAACATTCAGCCGAGTAATCATAGACCTCCCAAATGGACTGCATTACACATGCAATTAATTATAGAAGATGTTGCTGCAGAAACTATCCTGAGATCTCTGAGATTTAAGCAAGTGCTCCAATGTTTAACTACAGAAGGCAGTTCCAATAGCATATATAGCAGATTAACTATGATACTTAACCAAAATACCACATCTCTGTGCTGCGGTACAGATCTGTTCTGCTAGGAACGATCTTTACTCATCTTCTTTAATAATACAAATGCTTCTCCTGTTGCCTAAAGTGAAAGCTTCTTTTTTTAAACATAGGCCGTGAGAGTTTGGAAAAAAACAACAACAACATAGTAAGAAGCTCTTTTAACAAAAAGCCCTCCAAACTGCAAGGAGAAGAAAAAAATAATCAAAGTGCAATGCTTCCTCTTATTTTCGTCTTGCTCTGACACTGCATCCCTCCAGTGCTCCCACTCTGATGCTTCTTCAAGAAGCTCATGCTTTTCTAAAGTTAACTTTGTCACAAGGGAGAAAGTTTTGAGCCATCAGACCGGGGTATCTTGTAATTACTCTCAATCCACAAAATAATAGCTTCATTTAGTACATCGAGGTGTTGTTTAGAACCTGCCACTTTAAACCAGACCCATTTTCACTTTCTCCCTGCCACTATCAGAGGACCTGGATGCATAGTTAAAAAGAAAAGCCTCCTAAATGAAATGAAATCATTATTTTGAGACCCGATCCTGATTCTAAGATCCTCTGAATAAATCTCTCCCTTAACACATTCCACCTCAGTCCCAAAGCTTACTGTCAGAAAAAGCGAGAGCCTAGTCTCAGAGCATTCTTGCTTATACATTTGTGAGCTGCATGCAGTGTGGGATCAAATGTATTTTAAAATAAATGAAGAGGTGAGACAGTAGCTTTATTGTGACCTTTCCTACCTGTTTCCAAGACAAATGCTCTGCTCCTAACGTGACAGGTGCCTTTCTCCAAATGGGTCCCCAAGCACATTACAAACTTTACTGACTAAATATAAAATTTTAAGACCAGGCCTGGCCCTATTGACGGCAATGGGAGTTTTGCAGAAACAGACCCTTAGGAGTGAATTCATTCCAGCCCTGTCCCCAAATTCCTCTTTGAGCTGCTGTCAGGCAACTCAAAGTTCTGCCATAGGTTTAGGGGTTCTTAATGTATCTTGCAACAGTGGAGGATTGCCATCCCCTCTATGACAGGAAGGAGGGACAAAGGTGCAGGTGCCAGCTACAGAACAGATCAACAGGGAGAGTTCTCCTATGCCAGGCTAGTTCTCTGCAAGGCATTTGGAGCTGGCCCTCAGTGGTGCCCAAGCAGCTGTCACCCAGCTAGAGAATTTGGCTCTTAATCTGCAAGATCTAGGGCACTATGCAATAGCTATTCAACAGGACAGAGCAGCTGCACACGAGAAGAACTGGTGTTTTGCATGACCCTTCACTGACACTGTTAACACACCCATTGAAAATGCCCATTGAAAATAACAACATTCAGCATGGCTTTTGTTAGCAACTGTCTCAGAGAACTGAAAATGTCACTTACGGTATGTCCGCACTGCAAAAAAAAAAAAAACCCAAACCCCACGGCTGTGAGTCTCAGAGCCTGGGTCAACTGTCTTGGGCTCACACTGAGGCTAAAAATAGCAGTGTAGACATTTGGGCTTATGCTGGAACCCGGGCTCTGAAACCCAGCAAGAGGAGTGGGTTTTGGAGTCCCGGGTCCAGCCCAAGTGGGAACATCTGTACTGCTATTTTTAGCCCTGTAGCACAAGACCGAGTCAGGTAACCTGGGCTCTGAGACTCGCTGCCACAGGGGATGTTTTTTGCAGCATGCACATACACTCAGAGACAAACGGAGGCATTTAACCTGATGTGCAGGATTATACAGCCTGCTGTCCACCCCTGTGCAGACAGTCCATTTGCCATGGCCCCATCTCTTCCCAGCCTCATTTGCAGTACAGCAAGACAGCAGTCTTGGCACACCCTCAGCTGTGTCAGGCCTTGTGCTGGCTGTGCATGGGGCGGAGAGTGAGTAATCCTCACACCATCTGGACCGGAGTGTGGGAGGGAGAGGCACCTTCTAATAATGTGATTAATATACCCCAGCCTTGTTTATCTCATGTCAATGTTTTTAAATATAAACACCCTTGGGGAGAGGTCTCTAATCTGAATTTAAAACTGGCTGCAGGACTAAATTCTGGTTCATGAGTTTTTAGATCCGGCAAAATGTTTCAAATTAGGAACAAATTTTTGCAAAAGTGAATAAAACTCAGTGTGACTGGTTTGTAGTTAGTGGGGACAGGAAGAAATGTGGCCCATTTTTATATTTTCCTACATATCACTTGGAAAATTAGCTTCTTTTTTGCAGGGCCGGCTCCAGGCACCAGGCACCCAAGCTGGTGCTTGGGGCGGCACCTGGAGGGGGGCGGCGCGGCGCGGCGGCCGCCGGGGAGAGCCG
>NW_020681449.1:3882-5654 GCF_002925995.2 Terrapene triunguis
AGGGGGCGGCCAGAGGCTTTTTCGCCTGGGGCGGCGAAAAAGCCAGAGCCGGCCCTGCTGGCTTACTGTGTCTTGCTTAGTCCAATATAGTTGTGTGCCAATCTATGTTTAACTTCAGATTTGTCACCATTAAGGCATAGTGAGAAACAATCTAGGGCCTGATTCTGCAGGCATGCCATGTAGATGATTGAGTGAATGTTTGGCATAGCTATTATAAGGGAAAAGTATAGTTGTCTGCATTGGGTTATAGAGGCCACCAAATTCAAGTGCAAAAAATTATTAAGTTGTCATTTCATTAAACGTTGTCTTATGATAGGTGATATATGACTGATGTGTTAGTTCTCATGGATGGGAACAACAAACTTAAAGTTTTAGATACTCAAATCCTGGGATGGCCAACCTGTGGCTCTGGAGCCACATGCGGCTCTTCAGAAGCTAATACGCGGCTCCTTGTATAGGCACCGACTCCGGGGCTGGCGCTACAGGCGCCAACTTTCCAATGTGCCGGGGGGTGCTCACTGCTTAACCATGAGATATTTTAAAAAGTGTGGTTTGCTGTTTGGTTTGAGTCTTTAGGTTACACTTGGGTCATATTTTCTGGATTTCCCACATAATCGTGAGGGCTGGAAATTTACTACTACTTTTAAAACAAATTAAAACTGAGACTTTGATGACCCCAGGAGCTGGAGAAAAGACATTGAATATTATGAGACTCGTGATAAAATTATGAGAGTTGACAACACTGGATTTTTCTTCTTGAAAGAGCTAATCAAATGACAAATGTTAATCAATTACTGCACCACCCACCTGGGTAAAAAATATTATCTTCATGTGATAAGAACATAGGAATAGCCAGACTAGATCAGAGCCAAGGTCCAGCTAGTCCAGTAATCTGTCTCAGATAGTGGCCAGCACCAGATGCTTCAGAGGTTGGTGTAAGAACCCTGTAGTAACAGATGTGGGATAATCTGCATCCCCTCTGCATTAGGTCTCTTCATGATCCCTAACAGTTAGGCCACGTCTACACTATGGATCCACCAGCACAACAACAGGGCCGCAGCTGTGCCACTGTAGCATCGTAATGTAGCACACTTCCTACAGCCATAGAAGGCTTTTTCCATTGATGTAGGTAATCCACCTCCCTGAGAAGCAGTAGCTAGGTTAATGGAAGAATTTGTCTGTCAACACCAGCTGTGTCTACACCTGGGGTTAGGTCAGCTTAACTATGGAGCTCAGAAATGTAATTTTTCACACCCCTGAGCACCATAGCTATGTTGAACTAACTTTTAAGTGTAGACCAGGCCTTAGAGCAGGGGTTCCCAAACTTGGTTCGCGGCTTGTTTAGGGTAAGCCCCTGGTGGGCCGCGAGATGCTTTGTTTATCTGAGCGTCCACAGGTAAGGCCGCTCGCAACTCCCAGTGGCTGTTCCCCAGCCAATGGGAGCTGCGAGCGGCAATACCTGCAGACGGTCAGGTAAACAAAGCATCTCGCGGCCCGCCAGGGGCTGACCCTGAACAAGCCGCGAACCAAGTTTGGGAACCCCTGCCTTATAGATTGGCTTAAACCCTGAGTCATGAGGTTTAATGTACTTTCTAAAAAAATTTGTTAACATTATGAAAACATATAGATGGAGACACTGAGGCAAAGAGGTTAATTGACTTGCCCAGGGCCACAGAGGGAGCTTGGATTGAAGATCTCCCAAGGACCATTCACAAGCTTAAAATTTAAGCATGTGCTTTGCTGGATCAGAGCCAGAGTGCTCATTGCCTTGC
>NW_020681450.1:0-18228 GCF_002925995.2 Terrapene triunguis
AGAAACATGTAGGGGTAGTGGATGGATTGCCCCACTGCCTTCTACTGGGCATGGACTGGCATCCCTTTCTAACAGGGACACCAAGGCATGTATGGAGGCTCAGGAGGGTGGAAACAAAACCTGAATGGCCAGGTAAAGAGGAAATATATGTAAAGGGGCTGGAGGAACCTAGACACGAAAGTACAAGCCACAGAGAAGGTGAGGATGCAGAAGTCCCCTGAGAGACAAGAGGGAGGAGAAAGAAAACAAAGGTCAAGAGTAAAGGTGACTTAAGATCATCCATTGGGGTCAAACAGTCATCAGAGCCCTTACCACCAGGATCTCAGGAGCGGGCATCCCGAGAACACTTTGGAGGGACTCAGCGCAGTCTGTGTTCATGGAAGAGGCCGGGGCACAGCATACCACCCCTCACATATAGGTACCTAAAATAGGCCTGCACATGGGCCAACAGCACGAGCAGAACACTTGTGTCTGCAGCGCCAGCAATCACATAGCTAGGTACCCATCCATGTGAACAAATTCAAGTTTTGTGGACAAAGCTTAGGCACCCATGTTTGAAAACCTGACTCACTGTGGCCACTACATAAGACCAGCCTTACTGGGTCAGTCCAATGGTCCATCTAGTCCAGTATACTGTCTTCTAACAGTGGTCAATGCCAGCTTCTTCGGAAGGAATGAACAGAACAGGGCAATCATGAAGTGATCCAATCCCTGTTGTCCAGTCTCAGTTTCTGGCGGTCAGGCCTAGGGACACCCAGAGCTTGGGGTTGTATCCCTGACCATCTTGCCTAATAGCCATTGATGGACCTGTCCTCCATGAACTTATCTAATTCTTTTTTAACCCAGTTATACTTTTGGCCTTCACAACATCCCTTGGCAATGAGTTCCACAGGTTGACCGTGTGTTGTGTGAAGTAGTACTTATGTTTATTTTATAGCCACTGCCCATCCGTGAACAGAGTTTAGATCCTGGTTTCCTAGGAAAATTCAGAGACATTATAAAACCCTGAAGTCTGTAATTTGAGCACCTTGTTGGCACAGAATAAAGAAACATAACAATAACAGAAACTAATAATGTTGTGAGATTGGTGGGAAATGTACATTAATGGGCTATCAGAGCTGAAGTCAACTGATGACTCAGGAATCTCTTAGTGTTAACTGGCGAGGGGCACAGAGTGGGTGCCGAGTGGTCTGGTATGTATATTCTAGTTCACTAAAAGATTGCCATATGAGTCTCAAATAAAAGCCCATGTCACCAATATCATTGTGAAACATGTACAGATGCGGTGTAAAGAGTCATGTATATGCATTGAAAATTACATTCTTATGATCTGTGTCTAGGGACTAGTCACCAGGAAAGGTGAAAAAATGGTTTTCTTTCAGGCAAGAAATGTTTATCCATCTGTTTCTTTATCTGTAAATTAAGCATGTAGGGTTCACATGCAGTTCAGAAGGACTGTGAGAACTTCAAAGAAAGAAAAGTAACAGGAAGTAGACAGGGGGTGGGGACCCAATTTTGGGGTACACATCAAAGGTGTGCTCTAGTATATTTGGGGGACAAAGAAGACACCCTGGCATCTTTCACTTAGGAAGTAGAGGGACAGTGATATGGACAGCGGGGTTGCTATCAGGCGTGGTTGAGAACTTTGGGTGAGAAACATCTTTAGACAGGAGGTTAAGCTGTTGGTTAAGTTTAGTCTCTAAGAGCATGTTATGATTTCATTTGACATGTAACCATTTTTTGCTCGCATTCTTACTCACTATCACTGGAATCTCTGTTCTTTGATCATCTCTGTTCTTGTTTGCACTATAAATATATCTAAGTGCTGTGTGTTTTGCCGTATAGTATAAGTAATAAAGTATAGAGTCTAAAGTATAAGTAATAAACTGGTGTGTACTGTTCCATTGGGAACAGCAGGCCTGGTAATTCTGTGGGTGTTCAGTGGATAAAGGTCTGGACACTATATGGAACAGTCAGAAGACTCGGGGGTTGGTGTGTGCCTATCACTAACTTGTACAAAGAGTCTGAGGAGGCCTGGATGGCAGTGTTTGTTTTGCCAGAGCCTGGTCGTTTCAGGGAACTGACCCACATCAGGCACAGATAAGACTTCCTCACTGTAAGAGCAGGCGATGGTAAGGTGCCTCCCTGGGAACTCCTGGGGAGTGTCACACAACTCTATTGGAATTCTCTTTGTTTCTCTCCCTTCCTTCTAATTACCGGCAAGGGTCGCCCTCAGTATGTTGTAGGTCTTCTTGGAATAGCATCTCGCTGCTTATCCTGGGCAAAGGCATCTCTTGTCCTAGGGTTCGGCTGACCTGCTGCAGGAGAACAGGAAACAACTCTGGGAGCAGCTCCTGCACAGCTTTGCTCGACTCCAGTGCTGACACCACCTCAGAGATGGCACATGTTGCCTGAAAGGAGAGAATGGTAAAAAATGAGAGCTCTTCCCAACACCATCACAGCCTCTCTCCCCTTCTGAGATCTGCTGTACGAAATTCTCACTTCTGCCAGTAACTTGAATGACTGCGAGCAACTCGCTTAACTCGTGGCTCAGTTTCCCACATCTGTACAAATGTGGATGACCTACCAAGGCATGTTGTGGGTCCTAAGGAATATTTGCAAAGCACTGTGAGAAACCTGGTTCAAAGACTTGCTAATTGCCAGATGTTATTAAGTAAATCAGCCATGTACTCTAAAACTGCTGTATTTGTTCCACAGACAGCAGAGGTGGACTCAGGGAAACAGTACATCAGAGGAGAAGTGCCCACACAGCAATATTATACCACACGTCTAGCTTTGCATCAGCAGGATTGTCACAGGGCAGAGGAAAGCCTGAAAGACATGTCTGTCTTTACTTACTGAGAGAGGTTCAGCAGCTGCCCAATCCCTGTCGATTTCAGTCTCTGAGGTGATGCGGCCTTCTTGTCTTGTTGGAGTCTTTATCCTGTCAATCAGGATCTTTAGGACTTGAGTGGCAAGCAAGGGGTCTCCCCCCAGAGATCTCCACAGCTCAGCGATGTCACTGCAATTTAACAGAAGTTACATGTGACCCCTGGACACTTTTGTGGCTCAGACTGAATACGTCATATTTAAGTAAAGACCAAATTTTCTCCTTGCCAATGATGAGAAAGTTAGGAGTACTGTCCTCCTTTAACGCTCCTCGTGTTTAAATATTGAGTTTCCAGTTCCAGAACTAGGTTAAGTGACCTAGTCTTACTGCAGCCTCCCCATTAGTACTAGACTTCAGAAGGACAGGACACAGAGCGCCAACCTCAGTTCCTGCTTTCCCATTTTCCAGTAAATATGGAATCATGAACATGTGGCTACAAAGATCTAGGGTTTGGAAGGCAAGTTGATGAAGGAAAAGCCATATTCCTACTAACTGGTGTGATACAGCACGGCCAGAGGACAGCAGGAGAGTGATAGATGGGAGATATGTAAGCCCCAGGATGATGAGAGCCTTAGTCCCTGTAGAGGGAAGAGAGGCTGCTACAGATTAATTAGAGCACCTGAAACCAATTAAGCCAATTAGAGCACCTAAAGCCAGTCACCTGATAAACCCCCCCTGCTTCAATCAGACAGTTGGAGGAGCTGAAGCAGAGTGGTTTGGTGTTGGAGCACAGAGCAGTTTGGAGGAGTTGAAGCAGAGTGGTTTGGTGTTGGAGCAGAGAGCAGTTTGGAGGAAGCAGTTTGGAGAAGTGCTGTGGCGGGCCAGAAGACCAAGACCCTAGGTAAAGGGAAACCCGGCTTGTGCAGAGCAGGGGGACTCTACAGACACAAGGGGTTGGGAGAAACTTGGCCCAAGCGGAGAGAGGGCAGGAAGCCCCCCAAGCTGAAGGGCCGGAGAGGGAAGTAGCCCAGGGGAAGGAATCGCTAGTTCAAGTGGTTCACTGCTATCCCTAGAGCCCCTGGGCTGGGACCTGGAGTAGAGGGTGGGCCCAGGTCCCTCCCTCTCCACTCCCCTTTTCTGGGACACTAATGGGACAGTTGATACCCCAGTTCAGGGGTGAGAAACGGTGCCCTGCACCCCCACAAGAGGAGAAAGTGCGGGACGCAACATAATAGTGCCGGCAATTTGCCACACTGGACATACAATTATGAGACCAAATATTCGTGGCCATCCTATGTCCACCTTCACAAAGGGTGTCCCTACCCTCTGTTTGCAAGAAGCTGGGACTGGGCAACAGGGGACGGATCACTTGACAATTACCTGTTCTGTTCATTCCCTCTGGAGCATGTGGCACTGGCCACTGTCGGAAGACAGAATACTGGGCTAGATGGACCTTTGGTCTGATCCAGTATGGCCGTTCTTATGGTCTTAGATTCCAGCACTGATAACTGATAACTCAGTTAGGGATCTTTAAATGAAATGATGGATCTGCTTCCAGTCCAGTTTTAAGTACCCAGGACAGCAACTCTATTCTAGCAGCCACACCCTGACTGATACCAAGCAGAGGTCTGATGATAATATTGGCTCTATTCTTTGTAATCAGCCAGGGATTTGGACTTGAAGCTGTCATGCTACCAGGAAACCAACAGCCACTGCTAATTTCCAGAGTGAGGTCAATTCAGGTGTCTAGAGAGGTTGATGTTTCCAACAATACACTCCAGTTATACCAGTAAAGATAGGTCTTTAGGATATCAAAGCAGCTATTAATTAATGGAAACAGAATGACACTTAGTTTCTCTCCGCACCCCACCTTAACATGCTCTTGGACCTTCCTGCAGAAAGACCCAGGCTATTAACCTTTAGGAATTATCCCAAACTGTTTGCTGCTTAAATAAAGCCCTACATCTCCCAGTAAAGCGGTGGGATCCATGTTTCACCAAGATGAACGCAATAGGTAGCGGTATATACCTGTCCATCGGCAGATGTTCGCCGAGGAGGCTGGAGATCACTGTCTCTAGGTCACGGTGAGCTAAAATGGACACCGCTTCCACCAGGAACTGCCTCAAGCTGCCCTCCTGGATAGTAGGCATGTGGCTATATATTATAACCAGGATATCTGGCACCTGGAAGGAACAAAACCAGAAAGAAATGTCCCTTTTTCTTTCTCTCTATTCATTCTACAGAATCAAAACCTTTATTTAGCCATTTAGCCAGTTGCTGCTTTTTTAGAAATTCTTCACTTCAAGAAACAAATGTTCAAATATGTCTGCATAAATTTAACCCACAAAAATTGCCCACACTTGGCTGTAAAAACTAACACTGACACACACATATACATACCAGGTAATTTAATGTGGTGGTGCCCAGCTATGCATTAAATAAACCAGTTCGCATGCACAAAAGAAGGCTTTGCTTGCCCACATTTTGCAGGTGTGATTTAAGCAGCCAAATCTGACCATTTGCCTCGAAGAATGCGGAGTTCATAAACAACCACAAGCACAAAATATGCAAGTGCTTTAAACACAGTGTGCAAATGCCTGGGACTATGAACAGGTGATGACCTCTCATAGTCACTCCTAGCCCTTCACATCTTCAAAACACTGTGCAAACATGGCAGTTCTGCTGCGAGGGTTCCCTGTCCTGAGACCTTTCACCAGCCTTGTTAGAAGATTTGTGGAGTGCTCCTTTCATCTAGCCCTAACGCACTGGGCTCCAGAATAAGGCATATAAATAGTGGATCCCAAAGACACTATAGTTTTCTCCCTCCCTCCCCCCTTCTATTCTTAAAGGGTACGTCTACATAGCAAAAGAAAATCCCACAGCAGTGTAAAAGTGTAGCTGTTCCTGCTCGGGCTGGAGCCCAGGCTCTGAAACCTGGCAAGAGGGTGGGTCTCAGAGCCCAGGCTCCAGACTGACTGGGAATGACCACAGTGCTTCCTTTTCCCTTGGATTATCTCTGTCTACTGCGATTGATTCTGCCATTGGCTATCTTAGGGTAGGAACAGAGATGGAATCGACTCTATGTCCGAGGGGGAGAAACAGCAAGATTTTTGTTCATTACACATAAGGGCAAAGATCTAAAAGCCTAGAGTTTAGGCAGAAAACCTCTCCAGTTTCCCGTTTTACCTTATCCAGTATGGCATCTCCACACTCCTTCAGGATGATCTTCATCCACAGTCCAGCTGCCGTGGCACAGGTGGGACTGGCAGACAGCATACCACCCAATGTGGCCTTAATAAATTCTGTGGCCTGTTCTGAGGGCATGTACTCACTAACAACCTGGGAACAAATCAAAAACAGGAGAGACTGCAATGATGTCTGGCTTTTTAAAAATGGAGGCCTAATATCTCTATGAAAAGATATATGCATCAACAAATTGTTAATTAGCCTCATGTCTAGCGAGCCATTTGTGATTACAATTCTCTAGACAGTCTATATACGACATTTTTGTATTCGACACTAATGATATCAGGTTAGAGCCAAAGCCTCTGTGGCACAGTTAGCACAACATTGTACTGGAGACGCAGGAGGGAAGTTTCCAGTTTGTATTCTCTTCTATACACTGCATCTTTTTACAACTTATAAAATGAAGTAAAGAGAGGCATGCACACAAATATAGGCTAAGGCAAACCCACAAAGTGACAGAATGAAGACTGGGTGGTTTCTCAGCTTGATGTTCCAGTAACACAGTTTTTTCTCATGGATGGCTGGATAGGTACATGTGTGCGCAGCTGCGTGCGTATTTTCATGTGTGTGCAACGTTCTGTGGAATCTGGTTTTTACATGGCATTCATAGCACACATCTATGAAAAGCATCTTGCTGGTTACTAGCAATGAATGCCCCGCTCCCACAGCTCACTCCAAGTACGGAAAGGCATCATAAAAGCTTAAATGTAAAATGAATAGTGCCCCGTCACTAGAACATCCGCACAAGCTTTTTGAGTCAGTTACCCTGGCCATTTTGGAAGATGCCTGAAACAGAGCCTCAGGGTCTGGAGCTGTTAGTGCTTCACGAAGACATCTCAGCTCCTCCGCCGCTGACCCCAGGTTCATGGACTGGCCTGGAGTGGAGAAAAGGCGAAAAAGTACTGTAACGATTAATGAAACTGAACCTCTATTGCATGGATATTCATACAGAAGGATCCATGTGCTATGCTGTTATCAGCATAGTGTAAAATCTTGGCCCCATCAAAGTCAATGGCAAAACTCCTGTTGACTGTAATGGAGTCGGGATTACACCCTAAATGTCTGAAAGTTAACAGCAGTGGTATGTTATTGCGAATGATACAGGATTGAACAAGCACTGTATTTAGCTTGGAGCAGCTTTCTGGGTGTGTCTGGTTTCAGTAGCCTCTCTGCTCTCAGTATTTAAATCTAATCTCATAGTCAAGTACAAGTCATGCAGATAGATCTCAGGTTCCAATGTAGAGGTGAATCCCTCCACCAAACTCTCATTGTAAAAGAGATGGGGCTGGACAAAAACTTCGGCAGGAAACCCAGGCTCATCAGTCACTTCTAAACAATGCTGGGATTTCTATCGTGTACATGCAAAGATTGGAGTCCCTTCTTCTGTTTCTGAATCACCAACACTGGTTTTTAGGACTGATTAATAATAATTGGAAATAAGGTGACCAGATGTCCCGAGTTTATAGGGATAGTCCCGATTTGGGGGGTCTTTTTCTTATATAGACTCCTATTACCCCCCACCCCCTGTCCCGAGTTTTCACATTTGCTGTTTGGTCACCCTAATTGGAAATGGCCTTAAACGATAACCAAGCCCTATCCCTTTATCCTACTCTTTCACAGAGGGGAAAATGGCCTACACTTACTCCAGTAGCTTTGAATGCTCATGACAGAGGGCTGCTGGAAGAACTTTTTGTTTAAAGAATTATTCCAGGAAACCCTCCAATACAGCCAGTGGCAGGGTAAAGAGAATGAAAATGTTTAGTACCAAGGGCTTGTCTATATGGAGATAGTCAAGAAAGCTAATCCAAATTAATTTTCAAATGCATTAGTTAAACTTCATTAAACACCTATGGGGACACACTTATTTAGAATTAAAGGGGCCTTATTTCAGGTTAGTTTCATTCATGTAATTCACTAAAATTAATAAGGGCCATTTTAATTCAGAATCAGAGCATCCACACATGTGTTTAATGCCACTTTAAATTTACACCTTTAGTTCATTTGGATTAACTTTCCTTAGTGTCCCTGTGTAGACAAGCCCTAAGGAATTTAGCAGTTATCTACCTGTATGCAGACCATTTATTATTTGTACAGTTCCCAAAAGTGTGCTAGGCTCTTTACACATCATAATCTTCTCTTCTAATGAGGTATTTACAAGATGCCCACCATTCTGTTATCTAAGTGCTAACAGACAGGACAGAAAGAACTAGACAGGCAGAAAAATGGACATTACAACAGTGAAAGAAGGTGAAGAGTTACTTATACCTGCTAATGGTGAAGAATTACTTATACCTGCTAATGGTCTCCTCACCTTGTATACAGAGAAGGCAGCTGATACAGTCAACCACCCACTGACGGGACGTGGCCAGTGAATCACAGCTGTATGGTGCTATTAGTCCAATCAGAGATCCAAACCGATTAAAAGTTTCCTGAGTCTAATTACAAAAGAATGAAGAATGAACGTTCTCCAGCTGTACTAGACTTCACTTGCCATCCTTATTGTTGATACCAGTCAGCTCTGTGTTTTTGGGGAACCAGGGCGCAGTATCTAGCCTGTGTGACTCATGAAGGACACCCCTCACCCCGTCTCTGTTTGAACCAAAACCGATCGGAGAAAAGGCTTGCAGAGAACAATGAAGGGCATGGGGAGACACACCTAGACCCCCCCTGACAAGGGTGACAAGATTAAGACGTCTCCATTTTTGCTTACAGAATGTAGAACAGAGACAACTCCCCTAGCCTCATCTGCATGAAAGATGGGATCGGGATTTGCATAAAGAATGAGGAACGGGGAACCGCACTGAACTCTGGGACCAGAAAAGCAGGGACGCAGTGCATCATGGGAATCCCTGCTCCAGATGCTAATGAACTTACACCTGCACACACCCAGCTCAGCAATTATCAGAGCAATTCTAGTAATAAATCTTTGATTGATATCCCAAAATACTGTAGCAGCCTAGTTGCCTTGTGAGCTCCCTGTAAGAAAACAACACCCATAGCCAAGAGTGATCAGCTCCTATTGTCTAGCCCAGGGGTCGGCAACCTTTCAGAAGTGGTGTGCCGAGTCTTCATTTATTCACTCTCATTTAAGGTTTCACGTGGCAGTCATACATTTTAACGTTTTTAGAAGGTCTCTTTCTATAAGTCTATAACATATAACTAAACTATTGTTGTATGTAAAGTAAATAAGGTTTTTAAAATGTTTAAGAAGCTTCATTTATAATTAAATTAAAATGTAGAGCCCCCCGGACCGGTGGCCAGGACCCGGGCAGTGTGAGTGCCATTGAAAATCAGCTCGCGTGCCGCCTTTGGCACGTGTGCCATAGGTTCCCTACCCCTGGCCTAGCCTAAAGAAAATCCTTGAGCCATCAGTTTACCCATAAACAAATCTAGTGTTCTCCCTTGAGCCATTGTATTTTCTCTACAAAACCCCCGACCTATGCCCAAGTAAGTGTTCTGATGTATAGACCCAAACTCTGCATCAGTTCCATTGGGATTCCATCTCCTGACCGATCGTGCTGGGGGCTCTGCCTGTCTCCAGCACTCAGGACCCTGAGCTACCACCATCACCTGGGAACCCCGACCAGTTCAAGCCTCATGGAGTGGGGGAGATCCCTCTCTCTCTCTGTTTTCTTTTCTACCTCAGGTATTAACCTTTAAAATGTAACTGTTATGTTTGTTTAGCCTCCTTGTGTAGTTATCACTATTATTCAATAAATAACTTTTATGGTTCAGCTGGTTGCTTCTCTCTCTCTCTCTCTCTGAATTTTACTCTTTTGTGTTTTTAGCTTCCCCCATTTACTCTGCAGCAACGCTTCTTGCACCTAAGCTAAAGATCCCTGTAGTGCCCAAAAATCTGTGGGGTTTGCTCATCAAGTGTGTTACTCCCAGTACAATTGTAATGTGAAAGTGTGACAGGGATGTGTTAAACTTGGGGCACATAAGGGAGGGGCATCTGAAAGTGCTGCTTAACCCAGCCCACTGAATACAGGGACATATGAGGGGATCAGCTGGGGAGTGCTGATTGACTTGCTCTGCTAGTGTGTGTGCGTGCGCATCTTCATCTAGTTCTAGTTATTAGCCCTGGGGAACCTAGGTCCTGCAGGATAGCTCCATTGGGAGCTCCATTGGGAGGGGACTTGTAGAAAGAAGGAATAGAGCTCCATATGAACACACAAGTGACATAAGCAGCATATTAACAGAATTACAGAAAACTCCCCCTCCCCCAGAAGAGTAACCCTAATCAATGAGTCTACCCAAAGTGACAGGCACATCTGATAACACTGTGCCTCTGATTCCTGTACTGAACTGGGTAATGCACATTGGAAAAGATAATCCCAATTGTACATACAAACGGATGGGGTCTAAATTAGCTGTTATCACTCAAGAAAGAGACCTCAGAGTCATTGTGTACAGTTCTCTGAAAGCATCTGCTCAACATGCAGTCAAAAACCATAACAACATGTTAGGAACCATTAGGAAAGGGATCGATAATAAGACAGTAAATATCATTATGCCACTATATAAATCTACAGTACCCCTACACCTTGAATACTGCGTGCAGTTTTGGTCATCTCATCTCAAAAAAGATATGTTAGATTTGGAAGAAATACAGAGAAGAGCAACAAAAATTATTAGGCGTATGGGACAACTTCTCGTACAAAGAGAGATTAAAAAGACAGGGACTTTTCAGCTTGGAAAAGAGACGACTAAGAGGGAATATGATAGAGAACTATAAAATCATGACTGGTGTAGAGAAAGTCAATAAGGAAGTGTTATTTAGCCCTTCACATAACACAGGAACAAGGGGTCACCCAATGAAATTAATAGGCAGCAGGTTTAAAACAAACAAAAGGAAGCATTTCTTCACACAATGCAGTCAACCTGTGGAACTCATTGCCAGGGAGATGTTGTGAAGGCCAAAAGTATAACTGGGTTCAAAAAAGAATTAGATGAGTTCACGGAGGATAGGTCCATCAATGGCTATTAGCTAACATGGTCAGGGATGCAACCTCATGATCTGGGTGTCTCTAAACCTCTGACTGCCAGAAGCTGGGGCTGTCCAACAGGGGATGGTTCACTTGACAATTGCCTTGTTCTGTTCATTCCCTCTGAAGCATCTGGCACCCACCACTGTCAGAAGACAGGATACTGGGCTAGATGAACCATTCTTCTGGGGGATCCAGGATAGCCACTCTTATGTTTTATGTTCTTAGCTGATTAAATAGAAATTCAGCTTTAGCATCCTGGGAGCATAAGAACCAAGAATGCATTTGTGACACTGGCAGACCAGTCAGCCTGTGTATGACCCATAATAACTTAACAAGAGGCGCTTCTACTGTATCAAGACAGTTCACTTGCATGTGAATTTCTAAGAGATGTATTAGTCTAGCAATCATCAACTCATTCAAAAATGAACAATAGAGGCTAAGTGTATTTGTCTGTGTTTATCTATACCCGGTTAGAAGTTTCACAATGTAACCAAATTAGCTTGTAGATGCTAATTCCCTTTCATGTCTTAATTGCCTTAATTATGTATGCAAGGTGTTCAGTTAACCTTAAAATCAAAGATGTAAGACACTCCAGGAAACCAATCATTTCTACATTATCTTCAGCTTAACTATCTGTGTTATAATGGAAGAACGGCTAATTACCTTATGTGAAGGAATGTAACTAGTTTACTGTGTTAATAGAATGATAATAGAAGATTATCTTCAAAGCAAAGTACAACAGGTGATCTGCATTGGGGGAAGGTCCTTCTGTGACAATTTCTGTGAGGTAGGCTTGTCAGCCTGCTAGAATAGCTATAAAAGAGAAGGCTCGGGCCTGAGCCTATCATCTCTAGTCTGCTTAAACTTTGAACAGGGAAAGTGTAAGCCATAGGACAGAGATTTTCCAAATAATCATTTGGAATAACCTGGAAAGTGCATGGAAAAACTAACAGATTTTACATCTAAGCTGCCTTTGGATTCTGATCTGTTGGGATGATTCCAGAGAGACTTTTACAAACCAGCAGTTTATTCCATCACTGTTGTGATCTTGAACTATGAACATTGAAAGTCACTTGTATGGATATTGATCATTTAACCATTTGTAACTCTCTTCTTTCTTTTAACAATAAATCTTAGATTTAGTTATTAAGGACTGGCTGACAGCATGATATTTAGGAAAGACCTGAGACTCATATTGACCTGGGGATAAGCATCCGGACCTTTATGATCAATGAACCTCACATATGGTGAGCCAAGTTTTCAGTAACCCCTCACTATATTAGACATAGAATATCAGGGTTGGAAGGGACCTGAGGAGGTCATCTAGTCTAACCCCGTGCTCAAAGCAGGACCAATCCCCAGAGAGATTTTTACCCCACTTCCCTAAATGGCCTCCTTAAGGATTGAACTCACAACGCTGGGTTTAGCAGGCCACTGCTCAAACCACTGAGCTATCCCTCCCCCTTCTTTCAAGACATGGATGTTTAGATGGGAGCCAAGGTCTGGACTGCCAAAAGGGGACTGCGTTTGGCATCTTGTTAACTAGGGTGGGAGCTCTTCTGTTGTTGACTTGGTGAATCTAATTATAGAATAAGCCATCAGTTTGGGGGATTGTCTGCCCTCTACTTCTTGCAGTCTGCCCGGAGTGTGGTCACAGCATTGTTGTGTAAACCTCTCTTCTGGAAGCAGAGGGATCTTAGTCACCTTGAGATCCCAGCTGCCGCCCTGGAAGAGTTTTTCATGCATTTGCGTTGAGTGTCAGATCTGATATAAGCAGGGAAGTCAGCTCAAGGAAGAGTAAGAGGCTATACTCACTGTGCTATTAACTGCCTCTTGATAGGCAGTCAGCAGCTGGGTGCTGGCCTGCAAGGCCCTTTCTCTCTCCCACTCCTTCCCTGAACTGAACCATGTCCTTAGTAGCTGTTGGTAGAGCAGGGGAATGGACAGAGTTAGTACCAGAAAATCCCTCCCAAACGTTCCTCTTAAACAGGTTTAATTGTCACTAAAATCCCTCTCCAAAGCATCTGACCTCGGTGTAGCAAAGGAATGACATGTCTAATGGAAGAGCCCCTTAGATATACAAGTCCCAGGGACCAGATTCACCTCTGGTGATTGAAGCCAAAGGAGTTACATGAGAGATGAATCTGGGCCCGGGTATGTGATGTCTGCTGTAGACTGTCGGATGGGAGCTGTCTAGCACTTTGCATGCTGTTTGATGTCTGCTGCTGTGGTCTGTTTCCTGGGCAACTTCTCCCACGTCGAGTGGCAAAATGACAGAGAGGAGCATTTCTTTATATTAATTTGAATAAGAGCAGAGAAGTCCCCCCCGCCTTTTATAACTTCATTTTTATACTAAAGGTGCATCAAACTCCCCACCCCTCAGCTCTTCAAGATATTCTGTTCATGTCTGAGGAACAGGAAGTCTCCTCTGAATGAGTTTCCATACACAGGGCTTAACTCAATAGTAATGAATTCCTCTTAGAAGAAGTGATCAGTTTCAACTGGTTCTCTTGGATCTGGCTACTGCAGTGGTGATTTTCTTGCCGGTCCAAGTAGTGTCAACTCCATTGTAAGAACTCGATCCCAATCCAGCCCTGGCATAAAATGGCATAGCTTCCATGGATTTCAATGGGGCACATGCCCACTTATCACAAGGAAGAATGTAGTGCTTTCTCCCTAAAATTAACTCCGTTGTGGAAAATTCCTCCACAACTGAAGCTTGACCCCCTAAATCTCTGACTCTTCCCTGTTGTAACACAAGAAACAATCTCCACCGCGGTTCAATGGTCTACTCACTTCAAACATTTCCTGGAACCAGTCTGCGGTTGGTTCTTCCTCCAGCAAAGTCTTCATTAGCTTGCCAAGGGCTTCCAAGGACCTCACGTACAGTGACTGAAACCAGAAGAGAAGGAGTGAGGCTCAGCACAGATCATTTGTGTGTGTGGGCCGGGGAAAGCTAACCATAACCTTGCCAGGGAAGCCATGTGTGACTGCCATCACCCAGTGCCTGCTGGGCAGAAATAGAGTGGATGGTGCCAGAGGAGAATTGTTGTCACGTACCTGTCTATGCAGAGCATCCTTTGCTGTCTCGCCTTCCTCTTTCATTTCCTCCAAGGGAGGAAGGGGAAATAAACTTTTGAGACACTCATCAAGGAGCTCACGGTTTTCCTCCAAGGTCAAAGATGGTTTGAGTTTGCTGGCAGAAGAAAGATAGGGAGAAAAGTCATGCATTAGACTCAGTACCACCTCCAAGTAAAAGAGTGGATCCAATGGCTAGAGAGTGCCCCAGTCTAGAACCCCAAATGCAAACAACCCTTCACTTTGCAGCTGAGCACCTCTTTGCACCTCTATTAAGTATTGGATCATCTAGAAGTAAAGCTAAAGCGTCAAGTCCCCTTTTTAGAGAAACCCACAAGCTTCCTTCCCCCTGCCAGCTAGCCAGACACCTCCCTCCCCATCTGAACTCTCCTCCATTGTACTGCATGCCCCACAACCTCCAGTCTTGTGTCTTTCAAGCACAAACCTCCAAATGGACACATTCAAACCCTCAAGAACGAAAGTTCTGCTGGTGAGCAGCATGTGAGCCAAACCCTGCAGGCATCAGACTGCTCCCAACCTGACACTCATGAATTAACAAATAAGAAGTCATCACAGTGCCAGGAAATATGGCAGAAAATAACCTACCTCAGATGTCCAATGGCAAGAATTGCCTTGTAGCGAACTGGAGATGCCAGGGAATCCAGTGGTTCCTTTTTAATGAAGTCCTGAAATGCATTAATAGGGACATAAAAAATGGGAAATGGATTTGAAAGGCAGAGAGGTCTTCCTCTCACACCCTGAAATAGGGCCATATGCCAGACCTGTAATAAACAGACACCGGGCTCAGCAGGCTCTCTGCCTCTGAAATGGACCGTAGGGCCATCTGCAGGCTATACGGAGGGCAAAAAGATAACTCACCAGACACAAGCCATTCCTTCCAGTTACAGCCCACAATATGTCAGCATCCCTGCCGAGCTCAGAGTGGACCCAGCATTCGGGGTGCCATGCAGGTAGCTCATGAGACTGCAGTAGTACAGTCACAGCCAATGGATAAAATAACATCTCCCTGGAAAACCCGTCTTATTGCATTACAACAAACTCCTTTGTACTTCAGTCCTCAAAGCTCCTAATCACTCACCAGCATGTAGCCAAGGAGCTCCTGTTTGTAAGAGAATTCGAACTCCTGGGAGTCTCTGGTCTCCAAGATGGCACAGCTAATCTCCGTGACATTCTGGATGAGGGTTAATTTTAGGTCCATGTCCTACATAATCCAGAAGGAGAAACAAGAGGATGTGGATGAGAAACTGAGAGAAGAACCAGAGTCCAGAAGATAAAGATCAGGAATTAAATCTAGCCTCAGGAGAGGAGAGCGGTGTCCGCAGACCCCAGAAGGCAGAGGACCCCAGCTCTGCACCCACCTCAGAAGAAAAGAAAACCCAGGTTCATCAAATAAATCCAGGTCCACTTACACCAGAGCAGCCAGGACTCCTGCTTGATGTAGCAAGGAAATCAAGCTCTGTGCAATTTAAACAAGCAACTTGTGTCTAGAAAATGCAAGACCTGAGAGCAGATTATTTAGAATTTACCTTGTTCGTAACAGTGATGCCCAGCACCTGAAAAACAAAATGCAAAACAGCTCTTAGCAATGTATGTCCAACATAACACACATCCTCAAAATGTCCTGGCTGGTGAATATGGAGCAGAGAGAAATCACTATTGTTAAATCTTCCAAAAGGCAGGAAATGTATCCAGAGGGGGTGTTTTGCAGAGGTCAAGATCAGGGGCCACACTACATAATATTTGCATTTGTGAACTACTAGAAGATATCAGTTTGGTTCAACTGTTTTTGACAATGCCTAAATGAGAGTCTCAGTCGGACAGGGCAGAATTGAATGGCAAAGTGACGTGGAGAGGTTGCACGGAGATGAGAGTCAGTGCCAGCAGTCAGACACCTAGGGAACAGAAATAAGGAGCACACAGACAAACAAGAAGACAGATAAGAGGTAAGGGAAGTAGTGTGTCCAAGAAACAGAGTGACAGCAAATCAACTAAATACAAGCTAGCACTAGTCTCTCTTGGGTAGCGAAAGATAGCGCTAGATACACATACATATTAGGGGAGTTAGAGTGTTATTCTGAATAGCCTGAGTCTGAATGCATCTGAATTACTGTGTAGCTGTGGTCTACAGAATTTCAGAAGAATATAGAGAAACTAGAGAAAATACAAAGAAGAGCAACAAAAATGATACAACATGTGACAGCTCACGCTCCGTCCATTACAGTTTTAAATTTGAATTATGTGACAAATTATTGCTCAATGGAGAGTTTTAGAAAATACAAGCCCTCTCTCTATAAACTCAGAGGCAATGCTATAACTTCAGGGTAATGCCCCTAACACTTACCACGCAAAAGCTCTTACCCGACAACTGGCTCTGTAATGGTGAAGGATGTTCCCTGTGATGTCTGCCTCCACTCGGGAGAGAAGCTGGTCTTTTGGAGCATGAACAGCCACGTTGCTGTATGTCAGCATCAGGGTGCTGCGAGTCTTGCCTCTTTTCCCATGATGGTAGTCCTAGACAATCGGAAATGTCACTAGAGACAAGATCTTGTGATTCGTTTTGCCTTGGAATTCTGATCTGCTGCTGACCGAGGAATTGCTCACAGCAGCAATGGCAGTTTGCACTTGCAAAGCTCTTTTCAGCCAAAGATCTCAAACCACTTGCAAACAGTATTTAAGCAATATAATAACTGTGTGAGGTAGGGAGTTATTAGTATCTCCATCATTCCCACGGGTCACTCTGACACAGAGAGCCTAAAATGCTGAACCTACAGCAGTGAAGTACACGGGAGCTTAGTCGTTGACACTGGTGGGTACAAGATCAGGCGCTAAATGTCTTGCCTAAGGCTGCACAGTGAGTAAATGCAGAGCCAGCAATGGAAGCCCAGAGGCCTAGTCTCCTGCTCTATCCTTCAGATCAGTGGTTTTCAACCAGGGGTACTTGTGTACCCCTGAGGGTCTGCAGAGGTCTTCCAGGGGTATATCAACTCATCTAGATATTTGCCTAGTTTTAGAATCATAGAATATCAGGGTTGGAAGGGACCTCAGGACGTCATCTAGTCCAACCCCCTGCTCAAAGCAGGACCAATTCCCAACTAAATCATCCCAGCCAGGGCTTTGTCAAGCCTGACCTTAAAAACCGCTAAGGAAGGAGATTCCACCACCTCCGTAGGGAACCCATTCCAATGCTTCACCACCCTCCTAGTGAAAAAGTTTTTCCTAATATCCAACCTAAACCTCCCCCACTGCAACTTGAGACCATTACTCCTTGTTCTGTCATCAGGTACCACTGAGAACAGTCTAGGTCCATCCTCTTTGGAACCCCCTTTCAGGTAGTTGAAAGCAGCTATCAAATCCCCCCTCATTCTTCTCTTCTGCAGACTAAACAATCCCAGTTCTCTCAGCCTCTCCTCATAAGTCTTGTGCTCCAGCCCCCTAACCATTTTTGTTGCCCTCCGCTGGACTCTTTCCAATTTTTCACATCCTTCTTGTAATGTGGGGCCCAAAACTGGACACAGTACTCCAGATGAGGCCTCACCAATGTCCAATAGAGGGGAACGATCACGTCCCTCGATCTGCTGGAAATGCCCCTACTTATACAGCCCAAAATGCCATTAGCCTTCTTGGCAACAAGGGCACATTGTTGACTCATATCCAGCTTCTCGTCCACTGTAACCCCTAGGTCCTTTTCTGCAGAACTGCTTCCTAGCCATCCGGTCCCTAGTCTGTAACAGTGAATGGGATTCTTCCGTCCTAAGTGCAGGACTCTGCACTTGTCCTTGTTGAACCTCATCAGGTTTCTTTTGGCCCAATCCTCTAATTTGTCTAGGTCCCTCTGTATCCTATCCCTACCCTCCAGTGTATCTGCCATCATTTTACAACAGACTGCCTGCAGTTAAGCAGAGAGGAGCACAATCTGGAGCTGGGGTTCTCTCAAGTGATTTTTATCATCTGATGTCTCATGGCTTGAGCGCCCCTCCCATGCACAATGTGTGGGAACTACATCAGTTGCTTGCATGGAAAAGACATCAGACGATAAAAATCATTTGAGAGAACCCCAGCTCC
>NW_020681451.1:0-907 GCF_002925995.2 Terrapene triunguis
GCCTGAGTCTGAGTTTGGGCTTACATTGCAGTGTACACATTCCCTAAAACCCAGTGCATTAGACCCTAAACAGATTAATGGCTATCAAAATAAAATAAATGAAGTGAATGATTTCTGTTGACACAACCGCTTTGCTACAGCAACAACAACAACAAAATGAATTTCAAGTAAAAAAACAGCAAGTAGGCATGGAGAAAATGGTACTCATGACATATATGAAAAGTGCCAGCATCTTTCATCCTGAAGCACATTGGGTAAAATTTCCAAAAGTGTCTAGCTGACTTACAAGCATAAATCTCATTGACTTTCAATGAGACACAGATTCCCCCATCCTTAGGTTCTTCTGAAAGAGGAACTCAGGCTCTGAAGTCACTTTGGTACTTTTGAAAATTCTACCCATTGAATAGTACTTTAATCCTTAGGATGCTGATTCAAATGAATACACAGGAACTAATTGAAGGCATGACAGTAGTTGAGCCACTGAGGGTCGTCTACACAGCAGCTGAAGGTGAGCCTCCCAGCCTGGGTAGGCAGACTCGTGCTAGCAGGGCTTGTGCTAGTGTGCTAAAAATAGCTGTGTGGATGTTGTAGGGTGGGATCAAGCCTGGGTGATTAGCCTGAGCCTCCCCTGAGGTGAGGAATGTCGTTATGAGCTGGACGAAACCTTGTTATGGTTGAGTTAAAAAACTTATTCTAACTGATGTGTGAACGTACCCTTCTATTCACATAACTGTCAGGATCAGGGCCGGCTCCAGGCACCAGCTTAGCAAGCAGGTGCTTGGGGCGGCCCAAGAAAAGGGTCGGCACGTCCAGCTCTTCAGCCGAATTGCCGCCGAAGAAGAAAGCAGTGCGGCTGAGCTGCCGCCAATTGCGATCGCGGCTTTTTTTTTTTTTTTTTTTTTTTTTT
>NW_020681451.1:1007-2870 GCF_002925995.2 Terrapene triunguis
TTTTTTTGTGCCGCTTGGGGTGGCAAAAACCCTGGAGCCGGCCCTGGTCAGGATGAGTTAATCAGAAGCCCCCTCCCCCACCTAAGACAAAGAGGTGTGTGAACCTGCCCAGGAATTTGACTGAGTGGGCAGAAGGGTTTGGCTAAGCATGGGTGTGTGTGAGGGAGAATAGAGAGAAGAGAGAACACACAGAACAGAGAGAGAGAGCCTGAGGGGAAAAAGCAAGGAAGCCAAGCAGTAGTCCAGTGTGAGCCTGGAAAAAGTGAGCATTTGGGTCAAACGAGGTGGTTAAGGAGACTTGGGGCAGTAAGAAAAGAAGCTGCTCCTTTTGTTCTTGGTTCCTCATGCATTCAGAGAAGTCAGACTTTGTACATTCCTTGTCAATAAACGAGATTGGATCAAAGAAAATTTCAGACTCCATCAATTTCTACTTCCAACTGGGACATCCCCATGGCTCCAAACTGTGATTAGCCACTTGGGTCAAAAAGGGGTAACAATACACAGTCTCTACCCGGCATTGAGATACACATTGTGTGTGGGGAGGTTTGAACCCTAATGCCCTCAGCATCTACTCATGGTCGTCTTGTTTTTGCAGCAGTATAGCTGAGAGTGTCTGAGTGTTTGTGTCTCTGTCTGGTCCCTAGAGAAAAACAACCTGCTGCTTAGAGTAATAGGAATTATCATCATTGCCTATGAAAACTCTGGTTATTCTTGTTAGCCATACAAATGTCCAGTCCCGCTTTGATGACTAGATTCTTATCACACATCGTGGAAAAAGGTATTTATTGGTTCAGAATTTGCCATCTTTTAATTTTATTGTATGTCCCTGTGACATTTCTTGTGGAGCCTGGGATTGTGCGGCACCCACTGACACCTGCCCTTAGCATGGGGAAGCCAAGTCTGTGCCTGCCAGGGGTCTGCTCCCTGAATATTATTGTGATTTTTGGTGTAAGGGACCATCTATCGCAAAGGCAGGCTTACCTGGGTGGCAAGACAGACTGGAGTGCCCAAAGGGACTGTCTGTGACTCCATGTTAAGGCTGTTGTAGTGCTTGAGGAGTTACCACTTGATACTTGGTTGGTGAAATCTAAGTCTAGAACTCACACCCAAGGTGGGGGTTGTGCCCTGCTTCTGAACAGTCTGCCCTGAGGTTGGTACCCGTGCTTTTCAGCCACTCCAGACAGTCTGACAGCCCTTCTTCAGTAGCGTAGCTAGTGGGGTGCAGGGGAAGCAGCCGCTTCCCCTCAGGACATTTTTCAAAAGCGGCACCTTAGGGGTTACCTTATATGGCGCCAGCAGGTGGGGCCTGCTTCTCTCTGAAGGGCAGCACGTCCGGAGGAGCCATGAGGGGGCGGCGGGCGCGTCCGGAGGAGCATGCCAGGTGGCCAGGTAGAGAGCGGGGATGGGCTGCGCTGCTGGGCCCGTTCGGGTCCAGAGCGCTCGGGCCATGCCGGGAGGAGAATGAGTGGTGGCGAGGGGCCGGGGGGAGCATGTGCGGCAGCGGGGCTGGGCTGGGCACGTGCTGCCCGGCAATAGGGGGGCCAGCGGCAGAAGCGGCAATGGGGGAGGAGGCTGGGCTCAGTGTGGCAACAGCCCGGCTGCTGGAGCAGCGGCGAGGAGCGCAGCCGAGCTCGGGCAGACGGGTGGCCACTTGTTTCTCAGCCTGCCGAGCTGCGAGCCCCGGCCCGGCGGGCACCGGACACCGGCAGCAGAGGGGCGGGGGAAGGGCTGGCCGGGGACAATGGCAGGAGGGATGAGATGGGGGGGGCATGGGAGAGGAGCTGGGTGGTCGCGGAGCAGCCGGAGGAGGAGCCAAGGGGGGGGCGCCTTTTTTATCTTTGACCCCTCTGCTCTTAAAACCTC
>NW_020681452.1:0-4921 GCF_002925995.2 Terrapene triunguis
TGTGTGTGTGTGTGTGTGTCACCCCCTGTTGGAAATGGGGCCTGCACTCTGTGTGTGTGTGTGTCCCTCCTGCCCCCTGCTGGAGGGGCTGGGCCCTGCACTGTGTGTGTGTGTGTGTGTGTGTCCATCCAGCCCTGCCGTATGTGTGTGTGTGTGTGTGTGTGTGTGTGTGTGTGTCCCTCCTGCCCCCTGCTGGAGAGGCTGGGCCCTGCACTCTGTGTGTGTGTGTGTCCCTGTCGCCCCCTGCTGGAGATGGGCCCTGCACTCTGTATGTGTGTGTGTGTGTGTGTGTGTGTGTGTGTGTGTGTGTGTGTGTGTGTGTGTGTGTGTGTGTGTGTGTGTGTCCCTGCTGCCCCCTGCTGGAGGAGAAGTGCCCTGCTCTGTATGTGTATGTCGCTGCTGCCCCCTGCTGGAGAGGCAGGACCTTGCACTGTGTGTGTGTGTGTGTGTGTGAGCGCCATGCCCCTGGCATGCGTCCCATGACACACACCCCGCCCCCACAGTAGTGGCCAGGCCGCCCAGTGATTCATGAGACTGCTCCAGCCTCAGCCCACGAGCCGGGTTGAATCTCCGCATTGGGATCCCAGCTCCGTTCCCCACGGCTGCCTGCCCCCCAGGGGCACCCGCGCTGGCTGCTGGAGTGGAGCCAACGCTCAGCGCCAGGCCCCGTGCCAGTGGATTCAGATCACAACCCCGGCCTTCACTTTAATGCCTTTCTTGAGATTTGCGCCAATTTCCACGTTCACAGCGGCGCAGACCTAGGGTGGCGGAGGAGGGGAGGGGGAATCGGTCTATTAGTCACTAATTATCCAATGAGGGCAGACACCGGGAGCTCGAGCATTAACGCTCGCTCCCCCTTACAACCCGAACGCCCGCGGGAAGAGACCCAGCGAAAGTCCGATTACGCACAAGCAGCGTTTTCCTGACTTGGCCTCTCGGTGAATTTCCAGTGTAACGGCCATCATGTGCCAAATCGACGCTTCAAACCCGACTCCTTCCTGCCCTGCCTGGGATACCTGCGGACAGGCCCATGCTGGGAGGGGTCTGAGAAACTGGAGAACAGGGCTGAAATCAGCGAGACGGACCAGCACAGAGAACGACGCGTGGGAAGGAAAAATCATCTGCCCAGGGGGAACAGCTGGCTAGGCAGGGGTGCCGCAAAACAGCACACAGGGGTGGGGGGTCTAGTGGATCACAAACCGGATCACTTGTGCCTTGTGAATGGGAGGGTCAGGGGTGAGCCATGGGAGGGGCTTGTTTGCCCGGGTAGGGGGGGAAGCTCCGTTTCGGGCACCGCACTTTCAGAGAGATGCAGCCACATTTGGAGAGAGCCCGCAAGAGTGGAGCTGAACGGGTGGGTGGGAGGATTAGAAAACCCAGACAATGGGGAAAAGGCGGAAGAACTGGGCCTGGTCCATCCAGAGATGAGCTGGCTGAGGGGGGCCAATAGCGGACCACGGAGGCTTACCAGGCTGGTCTAAGGAGGCTGGGGATCAGTCGCTGAGTTTCCGGCAACGGAGATCCTGGTGAGCGATCAGGGGATTCAGCTATGGATCCGGCTCCCTGGGACAGCTGCGGGCTCCCCATCCACGGGCATTTGCAAGACCACATCGCACAAACCCTGCCAGGGACGATCTAGGTGGATTTGGTCCTGCCTCGGCGCAGGGGGCTGGGCCGAACGCCCTCTCAAGGCCCCTTCCAGCCTCACGTGGCCGGGTGTCGAGGCTTTTCAATTTACAGCAACCAGAATCTAGGCCATTCCCACGCCTCTCACTGTGGTGCCTTCCTCTCCTGCCGTCCACAATGTGAAGACACATCTGTCAAAAACTGCCTGTTCCCTCTGCCTCACCCGGGGGTGGAGTGGCTTGTTCTGGTAGGACGGGTGTGGAACATGCAGGTCGCTCTGTGTCGATGGTGAAACTCGCCTGGCTCTTGGAGCCGGAGGCAGGGAGGCTGGAAGGTCGGGGGAACCAGCCTCAGATGAAGCCCTGTCCTGCCAATCCAAGTGGTGTCTTTAGTATAGAGCATCCCACCTGGGCCTGGCCTGCAGCTACAGGTTCTTTTAGAGACGCTGCGACCAGGCCAGGGAGACAAGGGCAAAGCGCCCGAACTTGATCCACGGTTCTGCGGGAAGTCGAGGGGCAGACAACAGCCTTAGTTGCTTGTGGGGGAGACATATGAAGATTGGATGCTCAGGAGGTTTCCCGTAGAGAAAGGTCACAAATCCAGGGCTAAACGTCACCGTAGCCACCTGGGAATAAAGGACACTGGCCGTACTGCCAGGGTGGGGGAATATCGTGTGGGAAGCCGGGACCCTGCAGAAACCTGGGAGGGCATGGCGGGTATTCGGCTGAACATGCGCTCCCTGTGCGAGGCTGGGGCACATCAACAGGGGAATCTTAAGACGGAGCAGAGGCCGTTTGACCTCTGGATTTGGTGCGACCGCTGCTGGGAGCCTGTGTCTAGTTCTGGGCATGCCATTCAGGAAGGACAGTGATCAATCGGAGAGGGGCCAGAGAAGTGCCAGGAGAACGGTTCAAGGGTGAGAAAACCCACCTGAGAGGGAGAGACTCCGGGACTCAGTCTATTTAGCTTGATGAAGAGGTTCAGGGCTGACTTGATCCCAGTCTATCCGTGGGGAACAGCTATTTCATAACGGGCTGTTCAGTCTAACAAAAGAAGGTCAAACACCATCCAACGGCGGGAAGTTGAAGCGAGACTCATTGAGCCTGGAAATGAGGCCTACGTTTGGAACGGTCAGAGTAACAAACCGGGGGACAATTCACCACGGGCGTCACTGCCCATTTTAAAATCAAGATTGGCTGATTTTCGAACAGATTTGCTCTGTTATTGCAGGGCCATTCTCTGGCCGGTGCTAGACAGGAGGGCAGACTAGGGTCTGGCTTTAGAATTGATGAACTTACACATAGGGCAAAACTTGGATTTTTTTGGTTCTGTTTTAGAGTTTTCAGCAAATCAGACGTCTGGGGGCATTTTTGTTTTGGGCCAGTGGCAAGCGGGATTTCAAATACACTTTGCCTTTAAAAAGATCATATAAAATGGGTGGAAGTTCCTAGCAGCAAAGCAGCATGAATCCCCTGCCCCTAAAAATCAAACCGTTTGACTTTTCCCAAATCGTTTTTCCCATGACCGAAAAAACTGTCGAAATCGCTGCAAGTTGGTGCAAGGTCTCAGTCACCCCACATCTGGAGCCACCCCCAGCAAACGATTTCATCTGGAAAGTTTTGCCCAGCTGCTGTTCCATGCCCAGGTCCATGGCAAGGCTGGAATCCAGCCAACGAGGGACAGTGGGATGAATAACTGACGATGGCTCATCCTCTGCCGGCGCCCAAAGCTACTGACTGATGCATAATGTTGCAGCCCGATTCGGCTGGTGCAGTCCGTCAATGTCCGACCGCTTGGACGAGAAACGGCTGGTAGGAATCCTGTGTGATCTGGGGTGACCAAGAATGGATACAAAGGCCTAGTTCCCTGAATGCACTAGGATCAAGCAGCAGCAGGCAGGTTCCTTGTTCAGAAATCCAGGCCTGCGTTCAGACAGTCCTGTGCCCCAAACAGCTTTGTCTCACTGCTTTATTCCAGGGCCGCTGCATCTCTGGCTAAGCCACCCCCATGACATGTGTAAAGAGATGGGGTCAGGAATGTTATCCTCATGATGAAGATGAGGCCTAGAGCAATCAACATGACTTGGAGCTGCCTAGGTGCAGAGGCAGGAGTAGAAACCAAATGTCCTCTATCCTAGTTCCAGCCTCCTGGGGAAACCCCTCTTCATCTCCCTGGGTTAGATTTTTGTTGTTTTTGCTCAGGCCTTGCCTTTTGGCTCCATGCCTTGGGTGGTGGCTTCTGTCATTTCCCACTCTCATTACATACCAGCACCTTAATTGCTCCTTCTAGCTAATCCCACAGATTACACCCATCACTTTAAAGTGATTCATGGTAACCATCAAGGCCCTCCCTCATAGCATCGCGTGTGCACAAGTGCATGTATTTTAATGTTGCATTATAAACAGGGAGATGTTCTGAATGATTATCGTTGTTATTGTAACGTTGGAGAGGCCAGGCAGAGCTCCCTGCTCCCAACTTGTGAAAAGCCGTCTTACGCAATTCCAACGCAACTGTAGCTATCAGAGTAAACAAGCTTGACGCTATTTACTGCTGCTCTAGCCCTGAGGGGGAGAGGGGAGTTGAAAACGTGGCGTCCCCAGTGACCTGTGTCTGAGAGACGGAGTAACGCCAGGGGAAATCACAGCACCTGGGTTCGTTTCTTCTCCTCCGATTGTTCACATTATTATGTGTCTTAGGCCTGGTCTACACTAACACCCCAATTCGATCTAAGGTACGCAACTTCAGCTACCAGAATAACGTAGCTGAAGTCGACATACCTTAGTTCGAATTTACCGCGGTTCAGACGCGGTCCACACGCGGCAGGCAGGCTCCCCCGTCGACTCCGCGGTACTCCTCTCACTGAGGTGGAGTACCGTAGTCGATGGCGAGCACTTCCTGGTTCGAATTATCGCGTCCAGACCAGACGCGATAAATCGAACCCGGAAGTTCGATTGCCAGCCGTCGAACTACCGCGGTAGTGTAGACCTGGCCTTAGATGCTCTTGTTGCTACCCTAATGGAGAATGGGACCCCACTGCTGCCCAGGGGCCGAGAGCGGGACCCCGTCGGGCCGGGCGTCCTGCCCTGTGCAGCTCGCAGGCTGAAAGATTGTAAAGATGGGGAAACTGAGGTCCCGCAAGACGAGTCACCCAGCTGGCCACACGCAGAGCCAGGAGCCAAGTGTCCTCAGCGGCACCCAAGCCTGATGTGTGGGGCGGCCGTGCCCATCGCCTGCCATGTGTCAGTGCTGCCAGCCACCCAGCCTCGACTCCTCTACGCAGCCCCACGGGAACCCC
>NW_020681453.1:0-994 GCF_002925995.2 Terrapene triunguis
ATCCCTCCGTCCCCCCACCCCCAGATATGTCAGCCAGCCCCACGGACCCCTCCTTCCACCCCCACCCCCTCCCTCCATCCCCCCCCAGCCCTCCCCCAATGAAGACACCGGCTCCTGTCTTTGGGCTCTGAGTCACCAGACGGAAAGCAAAGATCCTTTATTGGGGGCGCGCGGCCCCCGGACGGCAGGACACATGGACGCGGCCCCCCCCCTCAGTCGGGGTTCACCACCAGCAGTTTCTGCATGTAGGAGTTGAGCCATTTCTGGCGCTCCATGGCCGTCAGCATCTTGCTCTGCTCCCGGAAAGCCGCGTCGTCCGCCACCACGATGCTCCTCTTCTCGCCCCAGCCCGGGGCCAGCTCCGCAGGCGGGACTTCCTGGCTTGGCCCGCTCCAGAGGCGGGACTTCCTGCTTCGCCCCTCTCCGGACAGCATCCGGAGGCTCCAGTCCTGCAGGGTGATGGACGGCAGCTGCAGGTCCCAAGCCAGGGGGCGTTCGCCGGCGTCGGCGGGGTCCTGTGGGGCATCCCGCATCCACAGCCTAGGCAGAGAGAGAGAGAGAGACAGAGACAGCCCCGGACTCCTGGGTTCTCTCCCCAGCTCTGGGAGGGGAGTGGGGTCTAGTGGTTAGAGCAGGGGGGGCTGGGAACCAGGACACCTAGGTTCTCTCCCTGGCTCTGGGAGGGGAGTGGGGTCTAGTGGTTAGAGCAGGGGGGGCTAGGAGCCAGGACTCCTGGGTTCTCTCCCCGGCTCTGGGAGGGGAGTGGGGTCTGGTGGCTGGGGGCAGGGCTGTACCTGTTGGGGGGATACGACGGGGGGAGCCGAGCCCCTGAGCACAGGAGCAAACTGCAGCCCAGGAGGAAGGTGACGGGGACCAGACCTCTCCCAGCGCCAGGTGGGGCGTCCATCTCCAGCCCTGGGGGGATGAAAACAGGGTCAGAGGCCCCTGGACACAGCCCCTGCCCCCCCCCCCCCCCCCCCCCCCCCCCCCCCCC
>NW_020681453.1:1094-2291 GCF_002925995.2 Terrapene triunguis
CCCCCCCCCCCCAGCCCCTCCCCAGCTGGCCGAGACCAAGATCTCCTCCTCCGCTCCCAGCCCCGACCTTGCCTGGCTCGGCTGGTACCAGCACCTCCCCCAGCCCAGCGGCGCCCCCCCCAGGCTGAGCCCAGCCCACCAGCCCAGCCCCCTCTCCCCCAGCCCAACGGTGCCCCCCAGGCTCAGCCCAGAACCCCAGCCCAGCCCCCCGGGCCCCCAGCACCCTCCGCAGGTTACCTGTGATCCCCGAAGCGGTGCACGGCCCAGCAACCCCCCCGTCTCCCTGGCCCCAGCTCCCCGGCGTGATTTATACCCGTCCGCCAGCCCCCCCAGACCCCTCCCCGCTCCTGGCGTGACGCAGGCCCGGGCGGCCGGCGGGGGTGTCGGGGGCGCGGATCGATGGTGCCGCTGCCGAGCTGGGGGGGGCTCCCTAACCCCGTGCATGGACCGAGATGTTAATGAACCAGCTGGGGCGGTGGGGGGCTCCTGGGACCCCCAAGTCTGATGCCCGGGGGGGGGAGGGGGGGGCTGGGAGCCCAGGGGCGGAGGGGCCGGCCGGACCCCTGGGCCTGCGGCTCCTAATTGCCAGCCCCTCCCCCCATCGAAGGCCTCATTAGACGGCGTCGCTAACGAAGCCCCCGGCCCCCGCCCGTGATTCACTGCCGGCCCGGCCGGCTGTCGATGGCGAGTGGGTGGTTCCGGGGGGTGTCTCGCTCTCCAGGGCTCATTAGCGCCGGACTCATTAGCCGGCACCCTAACGAGCTGGCGGGGAAAGGGGGGCTGGGCCGTGTCTCCCAGCTGGGGCGGAGGGGCATCCTCTAGGACGTGGGCCCAGAGGCAACCATCCCCATATTGTGCCCACTCTGGGGGGCCCAGTACCCCGTGGGGGGGGGGCAGCGGGGCTCTGGGGATCTATGGGGACCCCACGAGACTCCTGCCCTTGGCCCATGTCAAAAGGGCCCCAGCTCGGGTGGTCCAGCCCTGGGAAAACCCTCATCCCCCCGAAACCTGTTTATCCCCCTGGCTCCGGGAGGGGGTGGGGGTCTAGTGGTTAGAGCAGGGAGGGCTGAGAGCCAGGACTCCTGGGTTCGATCCCTGGCTCTGGGAGGGGAGTGGGGCCTAGTGGTTAGAGCAGGGAGGGCTGGGAGCCCGGACTCCTGGGTTCTCTGTGCATTGCAGGGCCTGTTGATGCTGAAG
>NW_020681454.1:0-597 GCF_002925995.2 Terrapene triunguis
AGCTGCAGGGGTGGCGCTTGGGGCGGGGCCAGCGCGTGGAGCCCCCTGGCTGCCCCTCCGCGTAGGAGCCGGAGGGGGGACGTGGCAGCTGCTTCCTGGGAGCCTGCCAGGCTGCCAACCGGACACTCAACTGCCTGGTCGGTGGTGCTGACCAGATCCGCCAGGGACCGTTTCCGACACACCCGATCCCAGACACACATGTGCGCCAGTGCCCACCTGGAGGACGTAGTCGAGGGCGCGGGCGCGGGCGCTGGTGCGGGCCGCCTGCAGGGCCAGGGCGGCCTCCTCCGCCTCGTGCTGCTTCCGGCGCGGCACCTCGGCGTTGTGGTGCAGGGCGCTGGCCAGCCCCTCGCTGCCCCGCTCGAACTCCTTCCGCGCCTCCTTGAACCGCTTCACGTCCCTGGGACAGCGGGGGGGTCAGGGGGACCCCAAACCCAGCCCCCCCAAACCCAGCCCCTCGCTGCCCCGCTCGAACTCCTTCCGCGCCTCCTTGAACCGCTTCACGTCCCTGGGACAGCGGGGGGGGTCAGGGGGACCCCAAACCCAGCCCCCCCAAACCCAGCCCCTCGCTGCCCCGCTCGAACTCCTTCCGCGCCT
>NW_020681454.1:607-2331 GCF_002925995.2 Terrapene triunguis
TTGAACCGCTTCACGTCCCTGGGACAGCGGGGGGGTCAGGGGGACCCAAACCCTGCCCCCTCAAACCCAGCCCCCCCAAACCCAGCCCCTCGCTGGCCCACTCAAACTCCTTCTGCTCCTCCTTCAACCACTGTCCATGGGACGGGGGGTCAGGGGGGACCCTGAAACCAGCCCCCCAGTCCCCCCAAACCCAGCCCCCCCAAACCCAGCCCATCGCTGCCCCCCTAATCCAGAATCGGTGGCGCCGCTTCCACCCAACCCCCCCAGCACCCAGCCTGCCTCCCCACCCCCAACCAGCCCCCAACTCCAAATCCAGCCCCCTCCCCCGCACTCCAGGCGCCTCATCCTAAATCCACCCAGCCCCCCCATCACCAGGGCACCCCCACAATGCCCCCCTTCATCTGTTTCCAACCTCTCACACCCCCACACACAGCCCTAACCATCTACACTGCCCCTCCCCCAAACTGCCCCTCCCAGATACCCCTGGGAAGCCCCCCCATCCTCCTGCCCCCTCGGCCCCCCCCCCCCAAACTCACTCTTTCACCAGGGTATAGATGTGTTGCCGGGATGAGTGCTGGGTGCTGTCCAGAAGCTCCTGCAACGAGCCGGGAAAGGGGGGGTCAGAGATTGGGGGAGTCACAGCTTGGTGGGCTCAGCGGTGAGAGATTGGGGGGACTGAGGAGAGAGGAAGGAGGGGGATCAGATTGGGGGGAACGGCCGGGTGAGGGAGAAGGGGTCAGTGATTGGGGGGCCCGGGGAGAGAGGAAGGAGGGGGATCAGAGATTGGGGGGGAAACCCCCAGCATGAGGTAGAGGGGGTCAGAGATTGGGGGCAACCTCCAGAGAGAGGAAGGAGGGGATCAGAGATTGCAGGGGCCTGGGGAGAGAGGAAGGAGGGGTTCAGAGATTGGGGGGGAAACCCCCAGCGTGAGGTAGAGGGGGTCAGAGATTGGGGGCAACCTCCAGAGAGAGGAAGGAGGGGATCAGAGATTGCAGGGGCCTGGGGAGAGAGGAAGGAGGGGTTCAGAGATTGGGGGGGCCCAGGGAGAGAGGAAGGAGGGGGGTCAGAGATTGGGAGGAACCCCCAGGGGAAGGTAGAGGGGGTCAGAGATTGGGGGGCCCAGGAAGAGAGGAAGGAGGGGGTCAGAGATTGGGGGGAACCCCCAGGGGGAGGTAGAGGGGGTCAGAGATGGGGGGGAAACCCCAGGAGGAGGGAGAGGAGGTCTGAGATAGTTGTGGGGCCCTGAGAGAGATCAAGCCGGATGACACTTCTTGGGGTTCACCCCCACACCCCCAAATCAGGAAAGGTGCTGCGGGGGCATTGGGGAATACGGTCCCAAGGAGGTGGGGGCTGGACCAGGGCAGGTGGGAGGGGAAGAGGGGGCCCCCCAGGGGGAAGGGGGCAGAGAAGCCTAGAGCAGGATGGAGGTGGGGGGCCACTGGGAGGGGGAGGAGTCAGAGGTGTTGGGGGGCAGGGCCTGGGGGGTGAGTGGGGGGGCATCTCTCACCACTTGGTTGTCAATCATTTGGTTGAGGCTGTCGGAGAATTTTTCCAGGCACTCCTGGGGGGCAGAAAGAGGGGCAGAAGGTGAGTGAGGGGCCGACAGGGCCCGGTCCAGGTCCCCCTGAATCGGCCCCACCCCACCCCCAGCTCCAGCCCAGCCCCACGGCCCCACGCCCCCCCCCCAGCCCCAGATCCCCCTGAATCGGCCCTACGCCCCCCCC
>NW_020681455.1:0-541 GCF_002925995.2 Terrapene triunguis
CAACCTGTCGCCCAGCAGCTCGTTCCGCTCGCAGCGCTCGTCCCGCGACTCCACCTTCTCGCTGTGGCAGGACATCCCGGACGTGCGGGGCAGCGGGCTGCTCGGCACCATCAGCCTCCAGGAGTGCAAGCTGCAGGAGGTGAGGGGCCGGCGCCCTGCTCGGAGCCTGGGCACCGGGACGCAAAGCGTTTCCCAGCGCTTGGCCAGCCATCGCCCACACAGAGCCAGGCCTGGCAGTTACTGGGCATCGGCCCCGGCCCGGGACGCCAGGGCTGGCAGGACCCTCCTGGGCCGGCGGGTTCCTGCCACTGATTCCATTGTTCTTGGGCCCACATTGTCCATTAGCTTCAGTCGCTCTTCCCCCTCCCTGCCCCCCCCGATGCATTCACAGGGCCATCACCAGCACTGGGCTACCGGGGGGCTGCGGGTCAGGGCTGAGGGGCACCGGCAGAGCTGGGGGATGGGGGAGCCCAGGGATGGGATAGCAGGGGGCTGCGGGTCGGGGCTGAGGGGCACCGGCAGAGCTGGGGGATGGGGGAGC
>NW_020681455.1:641-2313 GCF_002925995.2 Terrapene triunguis
GAGGGTGGCAGACCCAGCAAAGCAGTAGAAAAGCTGATGGGAATCATGCCCCTTGGCAGGGCTGCAGGCCCAGGAGGTCGAGCTGCAGTGGGGAAGCACAGGGCTCCGGCAGGGAGGCTGCTGGTCAGATCACGGGGATCACCAGGTTTGGGTTGGGGAGCGTGGGCAGCACCTGCCCGTGCTGGGCCCGGCTCTTGCCAGGGCTGCCAGGCCAGGCCTTTGGGGAGCCCCCCCAGTGCTGTGATTCAGGAAAGGCTGAGACGCCCCCAGGAGGGCGAGGGGGCAGGGGAGGGGCTCAGCCTCTGCCTCCTAACAGCAGATCTCCGCAGCGCCTGTTGCTCGCACTTCCGCTGGTGCTGCACGCCCCCGTCACAGAACCTGCGCCCCCTCTAGGGGGCCAACTTTCTCCCCCGCCCACTGCTCCGCCTCTTCCCTGAGGCCCCGCCCCTTGCTCCACCTCTTTCTCTTGAGGCCCCCGCTCCTCTTTCTCCCCCCCACTGTGGCTCGCTGCTCTCTCCACCACCCTCCCCCTGCCAGCTGAGCATGGCGCGAGGGGTGGAGGGGTGATTGGGGCAGGGTGGGGGAGGGAGAGCCGGGCTCCGGGATTGGGGGGGTGAGGGGGGCAGGACGGGGGAGCCGCTGGTACCCCTCTCCACCGGAGCCATTCCTGAGTGCTCCGCTGCTCCTCCAGGCTCCAGCAGCTGATGTTGCTCTTCCCACCCCCCAGTGGCGGAGGCTGGTTACTGCAGGTAACCGGACTTTTAGTGTCCGGTCAGCACTGCTGACTGGACACTGGCAGGTTCCCTTTTCGAGCAGACTTTCTGGTCAGAAACCAGACACCCGGCAACCCGCGCCCCCTCGCTCTCGCCCCGGCAGGCCAAGTTTGAGCTGATCACCTCGGAGGCCTCCTACATCCACAGCCTCTCCATCGCGGTGGAGCACTTCATGAACTCGCGGGAGCTGAACGAGTGCCTGGGAGCCCAGGAGAAGCAGTGGCTCTTCTCCAAGCTGCCCGAAGTGAAGGACGTCAGCGAAAGGTCAGCTCGTCCCAGGGGACGGGGCCTTTTGACCTGCAAGGTGCTGCTGGGGAGGAGGGGGGGTGAGACAGGAGCGAGCTGAGGGGCCATTTCAGGTGACCTGGGAACCTGGCTCAGGCGCTTCCCCCTGCAGCTCTGCCCAGCGCCCTGGTCCAGGTGGGCCCAGGTTCTGGAGATGCTGCTGCTCAGTGCACCATGGGGTTGTGGTGCAGACTTGTGTTGCTCTTGGGTGTTCTCTTGTGGGTCTAACACCTTAATCCAGGGCTGGGGGGAGCTGAAGACCCTTCTCCAGACAGGAGGGAGACCATTCCCAGCGGTGCCTCGAGCGTCCCCGGGCATGACCAGGGCAGCGGCATAGTGCCCCCGCCCAGCGCTGGGAAAGGCCGGTGGTTTCCTCGGGGCCGGCTGGGCCGGGGTTCGCCTGCCCGCTAAGGCCCTGTCTCGCCCCCTGGCTCCCCGGCAGGTTCCTGCTGGAGCTGGAGGAGCGGCTGGAGGAGAACATCCTGCGCTTCGACATCTGCGACATTGTGCTGCGCCACTGCCCGGCCTTCCGCCGGGTCTACCTGCCCTACGTCACCAACCAGGCCTACCAGGAGCAGACCTACCAGCGCCTCCTGTGCGTGAGTCCCCCCCCC
>NW_020681456.1:0-730 GCF_002925995.2 Terrapene triunguis
TAACCCGCAGCTGAGCTGTTCAATGGGTAAATGACCCTGTGCTAATTGCCAGGATGTGTGGGAGAGGGAAAGTGAAGCCGCTTGTTTTCTCGGGCCGAAAGGCTGCAGGAAATGTATAAAAACCCGGGACACGATCCTGCTTCATCTCAGATCCGCTTTGGGTTTCCAGAGCGGGAAACCCTGAGCCAGAAGGATCGAGATCCCCAGTCGCTGACCGGAGTCGCCCCGAATACGGACATTGGCCTGTAACCGATGGACTGGTTCTAAAAGGACTTTTGGCAACTACGAGCTCCTCTCTGCCCTGTACCCGAACCTCAAGAATTGAATTCAAGTCTGTCTGTACAGGGAGCGTTTAACCAACGCGCCCTCTCTTTTCTTTTTTAATAAATGTTAGTTTACGTAACAAGGTGGTGTCGGTGGCGGAGGGGCCGTGGGGGCTCTGGTGAGGGAGGGGGCGGCAGGGGGTGCTGGTGGGGAGGGGCCCGCGGAGGGTGAGGATTTGGGGGCGCAGGGGAAAGCCGGGGTGCAGGTGAGAGACTCTAGGGGGAGGGGGTGCTGGTGGGGGAGGGGCCTGTGGAGGGTGAGGATTTGGGGGCGCAGGGGAAAGCCGGGGTGCAAGTGAGAAGGTCTCAGGGACTCTCCCTGGGAAGAGGGTGCAGGGGACTGTAGTGGCTGGGGGGAGGGGGGCAGAAGAAAGGTGCGGGGGGAGGGGCACGCGGGAGGGGAGGGG
>NW_020681456.1:830-1613 GCF_002925995.2 Terrapene triunguis
GGGCCTGTGGAGGGTGAGGATTTGGGGGCGCAGGGGAAAGCCGGGGTACAGGTGAGAGACTCTAGGGGGAGGGGGTGCTGGTGGGGGAGGGGCCTGTGGAGGGTGAGGATTTGGGGGCGCAGGGGAAAGCCGGGGTGCAAGTGAGAAGGTCTCAGGGACTCTCCCTGGGAAGAGGGTGCAGGGGACTGTAGTGGCTGGGGGGAGGGGGGCAGAAGAAAGGTGCGGGGGGAGGGGCACGCGGGAGGGGAGGGGACGGAGCTCCAGGGTCCCCCGTTCCCAGGGGGGGTCCCCCACTTACCCTCGGAGCAGGGACGCCCCGATTTGCTTGATGCAGGAAATGCTCTCGGCACCTCAAAGGGAGAGAAAATTCATGGGGCTCCCTGCACAGAACCCAGGCGTCCGGGATCCCAGCCCCTCCCCCACTAAAGCACCCCCCCCCCCACCCGGGGTAGAACCCCGGCGACCGGGCTCCCAGCCCCTCCCCCCAAGCCGGGGAGAGAACCCAGGAGTCCGGGGCCCCCCCTCCAGTTTTCCCCGCGTGAATCGAAAGTGAAAGCTCCCCCCCACACACACGGGGGCTCCTACCGGTGGGGGATGGGCGGGCTGGGGCAAGCGGCAGCCCCCCGGCCTGGTGTGTCTCCATCCCGCTGCTGCCCCAGGACCCCGCCCGGCCTGACGCTGCAGGGCAGAATCCGCATCCCGCCCATTTACACGTGTCCTGCCCCGGGCCAGGAGCCAGGACTCCTGGGTTCTCTGCCCTGCTCGGGGAAGGGAGGGGGGAGG
>NW_020681457.1:0-2025 GCF_002925995.2 Terrapene triunguis
GGAACATCTGCCCAGCTTGCTGAACTAGTGGCCCTGACTCGGGCACTTGAGCTGGCAAAAGCCAAACGGGTTAATATCTTTACTGACTCAAAGTATGCTTTTGGGGTATTGCATGCTCACGCTGGTTTATGGAAACAAAGGGGAATGCTAACAGCCCAAGGCTCTCCGGTCAAGCATGGGTCTCAAATTCTCCGACTTTTAGAGGCAGTACAACTCCCCTCAGCAGTAGCAGTGGTACATTGCAAAGCCCATCAAAGGGAAGATCAAGATGTAACCAAGGGCAATGCCAGAGCAGACAGGGAAGCTAAGCGAGCTGCTACCCTGAAATCACCAACTGAGGAGAATGCCCAAATGCATGCCCTCATCCCATCAGTGGGTGAGCTTGCAGCCCCTCAGTACTCCCAAGAGGACAGAAACCTGGCTGACAGTCTCGGTCTCCAGGAAAAGGAGGGATGGCTTTGTTCCACAAAGGGAAAAATCCTCCTGCCCAAGGGCTTGATTCAATCAGTGTTGCAAAAACTGCATCAAACCACACACGCAGGCAGAGAGGCTCTCACCCAGCTCATGACTAAATATTTTCTAACCTCTGGACTTAAACCCCTAGCATCACAGGTACAAGCTGAATGTTTAATCTGCCAAAAGAATAACCCTCGAACAGGAGTAGCAGTGCCACCAGCCACCCTGGAACCTACCCCAGGCCCAGGATTGGTGTGGCAAATAAACTTTACTGAGTTTCCCAGGACCCAAGGATACAGGTACCTCCTTGTCTTAGTGGATCGATTCAGCGAATGGCCTGAGGCCTTCCCATGTCGCAACAACACTGCCAAGACAGTGGCTCTTAAGTTTGTCAAGAAGATCATTCCTCGCTTCGGCCTTCCTCAGTGGATGGAATCTAATAATGGAACACACTTCACATCTCAAGTGGTTCAAAAGATATCAAGTGCTCTGCAAATCCCCTGGAAACTCCACACACCCTGGTGACCACAAGCCAGTGAAGTAGTGGAACGCACGAATCAGACACTCAAGCGACACCTCTCAAAGGTCTGTCAGGAGGCCTCTCTTAAGTGGCCTGATGCCTTGCCCCTTGTGTTACTTCGCATTCGTGCTCTCCCTAAGGGTAGGATAGGGCTTAGTCCCTTCAAGATTATGTTTGGAAAAGCATGGCCTATGAATGGTACCCCAGTTCTGGCAGGGGAATGAAAAATGGGGTGTGGTTTTTTGTCTCAGTATATGTGCTCTCTGTCTGCTGTTCTTTCTTCTCTTCACAAATACACCAAAGATTCACAGCCTCTTCTGCTGGATACTCCGGTCCACTCCCTGCAGCCTGGTGACTCCGTTCTCGTGCGGACCTGGAAGGACGAGCCTCTCCAAAAGAAGTGGAAGGGACCCCACACCGTCCTGCTTGTCACCCATACAGCGGCAAAGGTCGAAGGACACAAGAACTGGATTCATCACTCTCGACTGAAAGCAGTGCCCATTCCTAAACAGTGGACTGTCCAGCCTGCGGAGAAGACTGCTAACGACAATTTGGGACTTAAGCTGTTATTCAAAAGACAGTAAGGATCACTGGAAATGCGTTGTGATCTTTCTGAACAGTCACAACATACTCCTCGCAAGAACCCTAAACATTGGTTTTATTTTCTCACAGAAGGCGGACCTGGCCTGTGTATTTGGTCTTGTTATTTTTTGACTTGTTTAGTGTCAATAATTCTTATTGTACTCTGGGTATTTGGGTTGTGGTGATTACAATATGGGTTTAGGTTTAGGGTCTCTCACAGCATTTCTTTTTATCACAGAGGCAATTCTTCTGTTACCTACTGTTTCACCCACATCGCATGCAGGATGGGGAGCCATCCCTGCAGATATGGCTACCAACACATATGAGGCCCTGAAAATTGCCTTTGCCCGTGAGTTCAATCTTTCCAACTGTTGGATATGTGCCCAGACTCCCCATCATTCAGCGGGATTGCCCTGGAGAGTAGTACCCCAAAATTGGTCAGACTATTGTCAAAGGTGGATGGTTAC
>NW_020681458.1:0-884 GCF_002925995.2 Terrapene triunguis
GCCTTTTACGAGCGCCTGTGTGACACCTGTAAAAGGTACACAGACCTCGATCCCGAGGATGCCAATGGAAAGCGGGTGCTGATTCCCCTCTTCATTGGGCAGTCCTATGAGGACATTAGGAAAAAGTTGCAGAAATTAGACGGGGCATCGGGTAAAAATATAGAGGAGCTCTTAGAGATTGCATTAAAGGTTTATGATCGCAGAGACGATGAGGAACGGAAAAAGGGGGCCCGCATGCTAGCAATGGCCCTGAGGAAGGGAAGTGAAAAGGGGGGGACAAAACTAAAGGACAAACAGGACCACAGGGGAAGGGAAAAGGCCCCCGCTTGGGACGAAATCAATGCGCTATCTGTAAAGAGGAGGGACACTGGAAGAATGAATGTCCCCAGCGACACACCAGAGGGGAGGGATACAGAAACAGAGTCCCACCCGCGCCCGTCTTTTATAACGGCGCGGAAGAAGAGTCGTTTGTATAGGGAGGCCGGGGGACCCAGCGGCCCCTTCTGGGGGCACAGCCCGCCAGCCTGGATCCCACGGTAACAATTGAGGTAGGGGGCCGCCCAGTTGAAGCCCTTATTGATACAGGGGCTACCCTTAGTTTGCTTCCCCTTGCAGAAGCTCCCCAAGGAAGGACTCAAGGGTGTGCTATAGTTCAAGGGATAGAGGGACAAAACATAAAATTGGAAAAAACTCTTCCCCTCCTAGTGAAAGTGGGGGACCATCATATCTCCCATCAATTCATTTGTAGTCCTTCCTGTCCCATTGCGCTGCTAGGACGAGATGTGCTTACTAAATTACAGGCGGAAATCTCGTTCAATACTAATGGGACTATGGAACTTAGACTCCCTAAACAACAAATCTCTAATTATCAAATGGCCCTTCTG
>NW_020681458.1:984-2902 GCF_002925995.2 Terrapene triunguis
GCTTTACCAGTGCATATTTCCCTTAAGGAAGGAAGCCGCCCAGTCAGAATTCGACAATACCCCCTTAAGTTAACCACTCTAATCGGATTGAAGCCTCTGATTCAAAAGTTTTTGCAGTACGGCTGGTTAAGGGAGGGCACTTCCCCGTAAAATACTCCGATAATGGGAGTGCCTAAACCAAATGGGCAGTATCGATTGGTCCAAGACCTAAGACAAGTTAACAAGTCAATAGAGGCCCCCTATCCAGTGGTCCCAAATCCTCATACTATCCTGGGCCAAGTCCCCAAGGACCACAGCTGGTTTTCTGTAATAGATTTAAAGGATGCCTTCTTCTCCATACCCCTTGATCAGGAGTCTCAGAAACTGTTTGCCTTTGAATGGGAGGACCCAGATACCCATTACAAAGCCCAGTACCTCTGGACTGTTGTCCCCCAGGGACTTACTTGTGCCCCCGAGATTTTCGGCAGCCAGCTAAAAAGAGATCTTGCCCCGTTCCTGGCTAGACACCCCTCGTGTAACATAGTTCAGTATTGTGATGATCTGCTTTTAAGTACTGAGACAGAGACAGCTTGCAGAGAACAGACTATAGAACTCCTTAATTTTCTTGGAGCTCAGGGATATAAGGTTTCCAGGGAAAAAGCTCAATTGGTTCAGCAGCAGGTCACTTTTCTCGGGTATCATCTTTGTCAGGGACATCGTAGCTTGGGTAAGGATAGGATCCAAGTTATACTCGAGAGCCCTCGACCCCAGAGCCCCAGAGAGTTGAGGGCTTTCCTAGGACTAACTGGTTTTTGCCGGCTTTGGATCCCTGACTACGGAGGGAAGGCCAGACCACTATACGAGTCCCTTACTAAAGAGGGTCTGCTCAACTGGTCATGGACCAAGGAAAAAGAAAAAGCATTTCAAGAGCTTAAAGAAGCCTTGGTTCAGCCTCCCGCTCTAGCTCTCCCGGATTCCCGGAAGCCGTTCACCCTATACGTTCATGAGAGGGGAGGGGTGGCATCTGGAGTCCTGTGCCAAAGGTCGGGACCGACCTGGCGACCTGTAGGTTACTATTCAAAGGTATTGGACCCGGTTGCCAAAGGCTGGCCGGCTTGTCTACGAGCCGTGGCTGCGACCGCTCTCCTTGTACAGGAGGCTGAAAAACTAACCCTGGGTGGGGACACTGAGGTTGTGGTGCCCCATGGGATACCCCAGATACTGGGAACAGGAGCCGGGGAAAAGCATCTAAATCCCAGTCGGCATACTAGATATGAGGTGGGGCTTTTGTTGGCCCCTAACCTGACTTTTAAGACAGTCAGTTCCCTCAACCCGGCTACCTTACTGCCTGATCCCCAAGTTCCCTGTAGGACCCGCCCCACTCATGATTGTATTGAAGTTTTGCAACAAGAAACTAAACCTCGCCCTGATCTCTCAGACTTGCCCTGGCCCAATCCCGATATTGAAGGATACGTTGATGGATCTAGTTATGTAGAAGATGGGAAGCAATTTACAGGAGCAGCCGTCATAGTTAAAAGTGGAGAGGTGTACAAGTTTAAGCTTAGCCCCAATTTCTCTGCCCAGGTGGCGGAGTTGGTGGCTCTTATTGAGGCTCTCCGGTTGGGAACTGGGAAGACTATGAATGTATACACTGACAGTCATTATGCATATATGGTGGTGCATGCCCACGGAACCCTGTGGAAAGAAAGGGGCTTCATTACGGCTTCAGGCCAGAAAATAGCCCATGGGATTCTTATTAAGACATTGCTTGAAGCCCTGATGCTCCCCCTCCGGGTCGCCGTGATACACGTGCGTGCACATGGGAGGGCCCCTGAAACTGAGCAGCGTAAATATAATCGATTGGCTGATCAGGCCGCGAAAGAAGCCGCACAAGGAGGAGCGACGTGGCTTCTCTGGGTCCAAGATACAGAAGTCAAAA
>NW_020681459.1:1399-3492 GCF_002925995.2 Terrapene triunguis
AAGCTTATGCTCTAATAAATTGGTTAGTCTCTAAGGTGCCACAAGTACTCCTGTTCTTTTTGGGGATACGGACTAACATGGCTGCTACTCTGAAATCTGTACTGAGTGTGTGTGGTGCATGCTATACAGGTACGCATATCTTTGAACTGTGTGTTGCACACTACACACGTGTGCATCTCTCTCTTGGGTGTGGTGCATGCTATACACACGTGCAAATCGTTCTAGTGTGTGTACGTGGTGCACACTATACATGTGTGCCTGTGTGTGTGTGTGTGTGTGGTACTCGGGACACGTGTGCATATCTCTCTGCTGCGTGTGCAGGCTATACGCGTCTCTGCAGGGCCGTAGCTCTGGCTCTGCTGGGAAGCGCCAGGTTGTCCCCTCTACAAATGGAGCTGAGCAGTGCATTGTGGAAGATGTAGTGTATTGTCCCCGGCCTCCATCTCCCACCAGCCGCTGCGTGTGTGGTGTCCCTGCTCGAGTCTGCCCAGTGCACCACGGCAGTTGTGGCTCCAGCTTGCTGCGCCGCCGCAGGAAACTCCAGGCCCCAACTCTCCCGGACCCCCCCCCCCCAATCCACTGTCAATCCTCGCCAGGTGCCCCCATTCTTAATCCCATCCATCTCCGCCCGCTTCTACCCCCGAGTCTCCCACAGCTCCCCCAGTCGCAGAACCAGGGCAAGTTGAGCACTTACTGAGGCAAATAAACTTCCAGTCGTTGTTCCCAGTGGGACGCAATTAGAGCGCTTACCTGGGAAACTTCCGGTCACTGTTCCCAGTGGGAGCCTATTAGAGCACGTACTAAGTCAATTTCACTTCCGGTCAGTAGACTGGGAGATGGAGGTCGCCGTGACAGGCTGCGGTCTGGGCAGGAGGTGCCGCCATCAAACAAGGTCGGAGGAGCAGGCGGCGCCCGCCCTGACTCTGTTTGTTGCACCGTAAGTTATACATGAGAAGAACAGATTAAGGTGCGATATCTCCTGTCAGTTAGAGCATCGTGCCGAAATGCATCACGGGAGTTGCAGTCCCCCCCCCCCCCTCCCCCGGTGCATCACGGGAGTTGTGCAGTCCGCAACCTATGCCCGCGTTGTTGTTTCCGGCCGTGGTTTCAGGTTATTTGGAGTTTTGCAGGCTCCAGCCAGGGGGACAGAGTCACTCCCCAGAGTGTCGCCCCAGCAGTCCCCTGGTAACGATACCATGTGAACAGCTGGCTTTAAGGCTGTTCTCTGCATGTTTCCCAGGTTCTGGCGACAGTCCTGGGTCCGGAAACGCCCAGCAATTGCATGTGTGGGTATGGCACTGCTCACGTGTACCAGTGTGTGCATCAGCAGGGCCAAACCCTTTACTGGTCCAGTAGAATAAAGGACACATTTCTGACTTTATAGATCAGAGCTTTTTGGAATCACTGAATTGAAAGTCTGCAATGCAAACACGTTTTCCAATAAATGTTAATTAGTATTTGATGCTTCTAACTGCATCATGACAAGTAGCCTTCAAAGGCATGTGTGTGAAAACTGGGGTGGTGTGTTAACATCATCAGAATAGCTTGATTAGCTCCTAGGCAGGGCTTTTCATTCACTAATTAAAAGGAAGGAATATGTCATCATCCCCATATTACAGATGGGGAAACAAGCACAGGATTTTTTCCCCATAGCCATTTCCTAGTACGTGGTGTGTGCGATGGGGGCTTTATGGAGTAGACAGCTACTTCACTGCCTCACCCTGTGTGATGTTCCCTGCTGATGTTATCTGAACCAGTGATCTGCTAGGCCTCTCCAATCCTTGACTCTGGGAGCCAGCCTTACGTGAGAACCCCCACTCCTGGGTTAGGGTTAGCAAAACACATTCTAAGCTGATCGTAACACTTTCAATGTCCTTAAAAACTTAGATACTTCTCACCACAGGCTGGCTTTTCAGTCAGGCTCTCCCCTTTGATCAGGGTTTCAGTTGCTTGGTGGTGGTGGTGGTGTCTGTAGATGTAGGTTAGGGTTACCATACGTCCGGATTTTCCCGGACATGTCCGGCTTTTGGGGATTCAAATCCCCGTCCGGGGGGAAATCCCCAAAAGCCAGACATGTCCGGGAAAATCCTGGG
>NW_020681460.1:0-1436 GCF_002925995.2 Terrapene triunguis
ATGTAAAGATGGATACTTGGAGTTCCATGGATAGACATGTTTGGAATGAATGAAGTAGGGGAAATATGAAGTTGGTATCAGTTATAGAAAGCTGAGGGAATCGTGGCATAGATGGTTTGTCCATGTGAAAAGAAAATCGGAAGAATGAGTGAATGAGATTCTCCCACATCCGAATACCCCAATCAATAGACACATGGTATTAATGTGAGTGCTAGGGTTCAATATACCGGGCTGTCAATTTAGACTTTGTTTTTCCCCTTGCATGAAAATATTTGGTGAATAGGTGTCAAATTTGCAAATAATATGTGGTCAACCAAAACTGTTAGTTTTTTCACAAAAAAAATATTCTGACAAATTTTGTCCAGCTCTACACAATGTAACTCCTCCTTTCTCTGATCATCTATTTTTTCCTGCCACCTCATGTAATCTATTTGTTCCATTTTCATTATGGCTAGCATCTTCAAAGGAGCGTATGGGAGATTAAATGGTTTGCTGTTTGGGTGTCTGGCTCCTAGGACACTTTGAAAATCTGAGCCTGTGTCATAAACATACAGCTAAGGGTAGCATAATCCCTCTTTACCCTGTAAGGGATTAATTCCTCTTTTACCTGTAAAGGGTTAAGAAGCTCAGGTAACTTAGCTGACACTTGACAAAAGGACCAATAAGGGGACAAGATACTTTCAAATCGGGGGGGGGGGGGGGGGGAGGGGGAAGGCTTTGTCTGTCTGTTCTGTGTGCTTGCCGGAGACAGATCAAGAAAGCAAGCATCCAACTCCATTCGTATTAGTAAGTACTAGCGAAGGAATGTGTTAGCTTACTTTTATTTTGGCTTGTGATTTCCTTTGTAGAAGGAGGGAGGTTTATCCTTGGTTTTGAAACTTTAAGGTTTTGCCTAGAGGGGAGATCCTCTATGTTCTTGAGTCTTTTGTTATTCTGTAAAGTGCTTACCATCCCGATTTTATCTTTACCTTTTCTTTAATTAAAATTCTTCTTTTAAGAACCTGATTGATTTTTCATTGTTTTAAGATCCAAGGGTTTGGGTCTCTGTTCACCTGTACCAATTGGTGAGAATATATTCTCAAGCCCCCCCAGGAAAGGGGATGTAGGGCTTGGGGGATTATTCTCAAGCCTGCCCAGAAAAAGGGATGTAGGGACTTGGGGGGATATTTGTGGAAGGTAGGGCTCCAAATGGCCCTCCCTACATGTTTGTTTAAATCACTTGGTGGTGGCAGCATTACTTAATCCAAGGTATAAGAAAGAATTTGTGCCTTGGGAAGTTTTTAACCTAAGATGGTAGAAATAATCTTCATGTGGGTCCCCATGTCTGTACCCTAAAGTTCAGAGTGAGGAGGGAACCCTGACAGCCTGTCACTGAGATTGGATACCTAAATCCATTAGGCTGACATGGTGTATTGCAGAGGCAGATAGAGAGACTA
>NW_020681461.1:0-429 GCF_002925995.2 Terrapene triunguis
AGTCGGAGAGTTCTCCCGAGGTGGAGGGGTCTTTTTACAGTGAGAAGCATGGGTTCAGGTGGGCAGTCCTTGGCACTTCACAGCAGTGTTGGTGGTTAACAGGACTTGGAAAGGGCCTTTCCAGCATGGAGCCAGAGCAGTCTTTCGTTGATGGACTTTACATAGACTTAGTCTTCTTGTTTTAATTAATGGCAGGGGTGCTAGGGCCTTTGGGGAGCGCTTCTTTACCTGTGAAAAAACCTAACATATTTTATTAGTGCCTGGCCGTGTTTTGCAGATTTTAGTTGCTTTTACATTCAAGCCCCCCTTTTTTGTGGCTGTTAGCCAGGTCTTATTTTTGAACTGAGCTTGCTAGCTATTTTTTTTTTAATTAACTTATTTTGTGCTTTTTTTTTTTTTTTTTTTTTTTTTTTTTTTTTTTTTTTTTTT
>NW_020681461.1:529-7518 GCF_002925995.2 Terrapene triunguis
CTTTTTTTTTTTTTTTTTTTTTGGCTTTTTTTAACCTACAAAGGAAACTTTTACTTTTTACTTATACACTTTTTTATATTAGTTTTATTATTTAAGGTATGCCATGTACACTTTTTTAGTAAAATAACTTTATTACAGAGCTTTGGAGCAACAAACCGGGACAAGCACACCCACTTTTGAGGAGTCCACTTGGTACAACCTTAGGTGTCCAATTGCTTTTCCTTTTCCCCAGCCCTCTGGCTAGAAATCTGAGGTAGCCAGAAGGATCCCATGGGCAATATGGGGAGTGGGTTAACCTTCCATGTTCTTGCTTTTAAAGACTGTTGGTATGCAAATTTTAACAACAATTTTTCAATTAAAAAATTTGGCCAATGAAGTTTCTTTTTCTTACTTAAGCAAATGTATTAGACTTTAGTATATTACATTTTCCTGATTTATTTAAACACTTTGTATTCCAAGTTGAATAAAACAAGTATTTGCTTTTTGATTTAACCCTTTTATTTAAATTTGAACTAGATTGTTTTATGAAAATATTAAACCCAACAATTTTGGCCACAAGACAAACACCACAAGACAGAACAAAGAACACAAAAATAATTCCTATTGTACCAGTAAATGCATGGTACATTGAATGCTGTTTAGCTGGCATTCGTTTTCTTTGATGATCTGAAAGACAAAAGAACAGAGGTCTACTCTTTTTGGGCAGTCAGTCATTGCTTAAAATATTTCTTTTATATACACATACTTTTGTTGATTTTAGGCAAAACAGAGGAATTACCCCATATTTCCTTGTATTTGTTTTATAGGTAGCCAAGGTTTTAGTGGTTTTACCTTATTAGTTAGAAAATTGCATTAATACAGATGCTTTTTGGCTTGCTTTTAGATTCAAAGCTATTCACAGCTTAAAAATTCTTACTTTAAAAGGGACACAATTAACTTTTTTAAACTTTTGATTGCCTTTTACTTTTAACTTTTGCTTTTAAACACACAGTGATTTGAACAAGACAACACAACCTATATTGGTAGGTTTGCATTTTTTTTACTTTTGCTACAATATACACTGCACATGTTCTGGGGAAAATGCACATTCTTTTTACAATTTAATTTTTACAACACTAGCCACATTAATTTTTACACAAGGTGTAACTGTTTCTTTTGTGCTTACAAAATTTTTATGCACCCCTAGTAAAGTGACAGCTTGACCACACAGAGCCAGGGGCACTGTCCTTTTCTTTCTTTTTACCAGATCTTTTATTTGCTATTTTGTTACCCAAAAACAAATTCAAATTTTTTATTTTTTTGGCTTTGACTACTCTGCTGCAGCCACAACCTTTGGTTTTTAGTTGAAACATTTTAAATTTTGTAAAGCATTAAGTCACCTTAAGGATTAAATGCTAAATACCTTAAACAACACTAGTTTTCTGTGTCTGGCAAAAGTATTCTTAGTTTTGCAACTTTAAAACAATACCAATTCATTTTAAACTTATAAAACACAGATTGTACACAGCAGGAGTGTTTTTTAGCAAATTAGACTAACGTATTCATAGTCGAATAATTCCACTTAAATAACCTTTTGCCTGAATTACTTACAGACATTTTTACCAAGTTTTACTGCTTGATTTTTTTTAGCAACTACAGAGTTAACTTTTTACTTTTTTTTTTTAAATTACTTGCTTGTCTTTTAAAACCGACACCCAATCAACTCAGATTTTACCATTTCAATTATTGTTCTGGGGATTTGAAATCCCCATGCTTATAATTACTTACTTTTTTTTTTTTACTATGCCTTTAAAGTTTCCAACCTGTTTTTTAATTTTTTTATTTGTTGCCTGCCCGCTTGGGCTCGATTCTGCTTTTTTTGCTGAACCGTCCCTTCCATGGGCACCGGCTTTTTCACTACCAATTTAGATAGGAGGGTGGGCTTCTTAACTAGCTCCCATCCTTTTTGGTTTTTTCTTTTAAACATTTTTACTTACAAGGCTACCCGAGTCCTCCCTCGTGAGGCTTGCCACTTGGGCAAAACGCATGGCCCATTGGCGTTTAACTATTCAATTTTCTTTTGTGGCAAACACACTGCTCTTACAGCATATGCAAACACAAATGGTTAAATTCTGACAAGTCCCTGAAGGACCGGTACTTGCTTAGCCAGTGCTTCCTTTTCTGCCTGGAAGTCCTGTTTCAAGGCTTGCAACTTGCCCTGGGCATAGGTTTGAGTTGCTGCCTGGTTCATGATCTATACTTTTAATTGCTTAATTCTAGTTATTAAGTACACAACTTTTTCTATTACTCCAACTTTTTTATTGCTCAGTCCTGCTACGACTGGGGTAGATCCACCTGACACCCTTTCCGGTCAACCGGGGTGGAGAGAGGAATGATAAATCCCTCTCCGGTTCTTAGACTTACTGCGGCTGAGAGTGGGCACACTTTCATACTCACACACGTACGTCCAGACTGGCCACGTCTGTGTATAACGTTGAGAGAAGGCGCTGTGCAATTTCCAACTTGCTTTCTTTCTTGGGAGGGCAGTTCTTTTACACCCTGAGGTCTCCTGGGGCGTTTTTTCAGTGATTCCAGTCCAGGCTGTCTGCCTGTGACTTCTTTAGCGTCCCCAAACCACGCCGGCTCCAGGGTCGCAAAGGCAGACTGTTGGATCTCACTGGACAGTTAAGCTTTGCAAATGTAATTTTAGCACTGTAACTTGTATTGCCTTTGGTTTGATTATGTTTATATTTTTTCACAGCCAGCCGGGGCCGAAAGCAGTTTTCTTTGTACTTAGCCTGGTCTGCATTGATTTTTGACCTTGAACGCAGATTAACTTTCTTTTTATTTTTGGACCAAGCTGAATTTCAAATTAACCCGTTCCTTTTCTTAATAGACAAATTGCTCCCATTGTGTGTCAGAGGCTTTTTGGTGATTAAAAGCTCCTTTGAGCTGTATGATTTTATTTAGATTGAAGGTACCTTTTAGTGGGCATTGTTTAGATGAATTTTTTACGCGTGTAATGATTCCAATTCTCTAAATACCTGCAGGTTTTAGGACCATAATGTACGTACATGAAATAAACTGGGGTACCCTTAGGGGGTGAAAGGGAATCCTTAGACTGTCCCCCACCCATTTTCCAATCACACACACAGGGAGGAGGATGCCCTGTCCGCGCTAGCGGCACATAAACTAAGGATCTCTTTCTACAGGGTATTCACACAGGAGAGACTAACGAGGGTAACCATGACCTTCTACACCTCCCTTCAGCAAAGAGCGTCGGCTAATCTCAGAGAGACGGCGCCGCATACTCTGTTGCATCCAGTGAGATGGTCAGACTGTCAGTGGCTCACACGGAGTGGAAAAAGGGGAGGGAAGATGGGTTCACACACTCCTAGACCCAGGCAGCCTCCTCGCCGGACGATGCCAGGCCGAGTTAGCGTACCGTGGGTCGGATCTCCTAAAAGATCCTCTAGTTACCGGGCTTGCGTTAGAGTAGTTCTGGTCACGAGCCAAAAGACTTCGCAGAGTACTCTGGGCGTCTTCCGGTAACACTTAATTCACACTGGTGCACACACAGACACAGCACCACAGACAGACACACAGACACAGCAAGATCTTGCTCCAGGTACTATTCCAAGTACCTCAGGTACTATTCCCAAGTACCTCGATGCATCACTTGAGGCGGTAAAAACCCCTCTTGAGGCGGTACACAACCCCTCTGTCCGGACTATGAGGCGGTAAAAACCCCTCCTGCTGAGGCAGTAACAACCCCTCAACACAGGTGCAAACCTATGCACCTCGCATATGCATACAGGGGGCGGCAAACAATTCCCCTACGCCGCTCAGCATTTGACCTTGCTGCACAGTCAATAAGTTCGGATGGCGTGAGCCCAACAGGGACAGACGGCCCCACGGACAGTCCTCCTCCGACACCCCAATAGAGATTTCAAAAGGTCTCCTACCTCTATTGTGGCGCCATGGGGTTCGAAGGGGAACGATCCGTAGCAACTGCCGGTGCCTCTGTGGGCGTTGCCATCCCGGACGAGCCCCCAAAATTGTCGGAGAAAAACTGAGTTCTCACTTTTTGTTTGGGTACAGCAAGTCAGATGCTTTATTAACTTTCACAATTGTGCAGAGGGAGAGAGCTAAGCAGGTTTCTTTCAACAGTAAACAATTACAGCAAACATTTATACCTTTTGTTACAGACAATAATGAGCAACAACTGCATTTTGTTTATACATAGGTCATTTTGATATTTTGTTTTGCTTACTAATGTAGACTTTTAGTCTACATTCCATATTATTTACACAAGGTCGCAATAACTTCTTACACAGTTCTTTCTCACCCGCCTCAAACAAGCCTCGCTTCTACAAATCTCGCGTTATTAGGGCTACAGTTAGCCTGACTTTTGCTAACAAACTGTCATGCATTGCAGTTCTTTTTTGACAGTTCTGTTTTTGCTTCCACAACCCCCCCTTTTGTACTTTTAGTACAACAAACATTTTTAAACTTCTATTTGCATTAAGTCTTGGACTTTAGATTTTACATTAGATGCTTTAATTTTAGGGGTTTTGATTGGATGTAATGACAATGCATGATTAGTATAAACATGAAAGGTATTACTATTATTACATTTTTTACAACAATAATAATATAATTCTAAGCTAACTAATAGCAACACAAGCAATAACATTTTTATAGCAATAATATAATGGGGCTGTTGTACAGTCTTAGTCATAAAGCACAATACATTATACTTAGTACATAAAGTGGATATTTTATAAGCAGTCTGAAAGGCATACTTTTTAACTTGATATATATTTTGAAGCATGTGAATTTGCCCTTGTATTTTAGAGATTTTTTGAATTTTTGGTAACAGTGAAAATAAATTTTGAAATTTATTAGGTACTAAACTAGTCCAATTAAAGGGTATTTGGAACCTAAGGGCTACTTGAAAAACTTTATTTGCAGGCCAGTAAATAATATGATTGCCTGCAGTGGTAATGAGATTAAAATGCATGTCTTGTAATGTGGTGTTATTAACATACACACAGCTATTATAGCTTGAAAAAGTATGTGTTCTGTTAGGGTAGTTCCTTGTCCCCTACCCTTTTAGCAAACGTAGTCATAAACAGTGACAACTTCTCCTGGCTTTAGTTTACGGATACACTGAAGCTGTGGGGGTTTTAATGGCCAAAATGTTTATAGACTACCTAACCCCATCCAAATGTCAGGTGTAATTTTAGGAGCACTGACTAAAAATTGATTGGGCATATTAGGAGGTTTAATTTTCCAGATGTCTTGGTGAATTACCCAATTTTACATGCATCCTCCCCATGGACCCGGCAGGATTTGGTATGTGGGAGCCCACACCCCCTTTACCGGTCCATATGCTTGGAAGGAGCATTGAGAACGTTCGCACTTCCACCTAGAAAGTTTTTAAGTATGTCTTTATGCCACAGATTAGATGGTACCCCTGATGTCTTTGTAAGGGCAGTGGGCCAAGCCTGATGTTCTAGATCATTTTGAATGGCCATTAGCTGGTCATTCAGGAAATCCTGAATTTTTGAACATGCTAGATTCCACTGCAATGCCTTTTTAGTTTTAGTGATATTTAATACCATTTTTGTTAGCAACTTTTGGGTCATTGATATTAATTGCAATAAGGTACAGGTCACATTATTAGTTACTGGAATAATTTTTATGCAGGTAAAATTTTTAGTGGCAAAATAAACTCTGGGTGTTCGTTTAATTGTTTACTAATTGGGTGACCAAATAACAATAAGGGCCTTTCGCATTTAACACAGTGCAAATTTTAGGAACATTCGCTATAGAACCCATTAATTGCAATTATAGATTCTTGGGGTTTACTGGTAGTGATATTATATACTTTTATTTTTACTGATTTATTTAATTGTTTGCTTATATGGGATATTTTGAACCTTAAAAATATATTTTTTAAACAATATTTAAATAAATCACTAAAGTGTGAAGGCCTTGGCCATTGGTTTTATTAAATATATGGTATTGTTTGTATTTGGATGTATTACAGGGGTAATAGTGTAATGGAGGAGATGGCAGGGGCAATGGCAACAAGCTGCCTTTGGTACTTATTATTTAAAATTTAATTAGGGAGGGCAATACATGCTGAAGGACTTATTCAAAACACAGGGCGCAGCTTGTAGAATAAACCCCAAAATCCAATCAATACCACGTTCCCAAGCATGGGTCCCACAAGTTTTTTTTTGCCAGGGTATAATTTTTTGTTTTTTTACTAGGGTTAGTTTTTAATGTTTTTTGTAGTCAGGAATTCCTGGACTTTGTGGTTTCAATGAAGCAAGTGTTTTTTTTTTTTTTTTTTTTGAAACAGTGTGGTTTAGCATCATACAGGGGAGAGGTTACTAGCACATTACCCTGTAATGGTTTTGCTTTTTTTAGGAAAATTCAAAGGCACAGTAGGTCTGTCAGTGGACAAGGGAGAGGTTACTAGCACTTCACCTTGTTCTTTTTTTTTGCTGTTTAGAAGGCACAACAGAGCTAGCAGGAGAAATAGGCTGATTAGCAGCTGGAGAATCCTCTCCAGGTGGAGGGGTCTTTTTGCAGTGAGAAGCATGGGTCCAGGTGGGCAGTTCTTGGCACTTCACAGCAGTGTTGGTGGTTAACAGGACTTGGAAAGGGCCTTTTTAGTGTGGAGCCAAAGCAGTCTTTTGTTGATGGACTTTACGTAGACTCAGTTTTTTTGTTTTAATTAATGGCAGGGGTGCTAGGGCCTTTGGGGAGCGCTTCTTTACCTGTGAAAAAACCTAACACATTTTATTAATGCCTGGCAGTGTTTTGCAGATTTTAGTTGCTTGGGCACATTCAAGCCCCCCCCCTTTTCTTGGGGGTCAGCCAAGTTTTGGCTGTGACCTTGGATGAGCCTGCTAGCTGTATTTTTTTTTTTAGTTAACTTATTTTGTGCCTTTTTTTTTTTTTTTTTTTTTTTTTTTTTTTTTTTTTTTTTTTTT
>NW_020681462.1:0-1318 GCF_002925995.2 Terrapene triunguis
GCTGTGGGGGCAGAGGGGGGAGGCCCCTGGGTGGGGGCAGAGGGGGAAGCGCTGAGGCGGGAGGGGGCTCCCTGCTCATTGAGTACTGGACGAGGCAGGGGCTCCCCGTGGGGCCATTACTGAGGGTAACTGGCCTGGCCCTAGCACTGGTCACCCTGCTCCCCGCCTCGTGTCCCCCCCAGCTGGCTGGGCCCGCCTGTAATTGCACACACTTCACGGCCCATTAGCTCCCTCCCGAGAGCTCCGCCTGGCTCCTTCCTGCTGTTCCCTGTGGGCCTGGAGGGCAGTGGAGCCACTGGCGCATGAGCCCCCTTCCCCCCTGCGCTGGCTGCCCAAGCCCTGACTGCGGCTCGGCTCCTCGCCAGGCCCGCGGCGAGCGCCTGCCTGGGGGCGAGAAACATAGGCAAGGCCAGCTAGCGTCCCTGGCCCACTGAGGGGCGGGGGTCACTCACTAGGGACTTGTGCCTGCCTTCCTCCCCAGCCACCACCTGGACCCAGAGACTGCCGGGAGCCCAAGGCCCTCCAAGAGGAAGAGCCTGCATGGCCCCAAGTGCCTGGCCCGACCCCCACGAGCAGGTGAGAACACAGCCTGCTCCCCCAGGAATCGCCACCTGCCTCCCTCTGTGCAGCCAGGCCCAGCCCCACAACTCCGCCGCCAGCAGTGACTCCCAGCCAGCGTGGGACACAGACGGGTTATTAGTCACCAGGAGCCCGGCATAGAGCAGAGCTTGTGAGCACAGGAAACCGGCAGTTACAGCCAAGTCCATCTTGGGGGGGATCCAGAGCCTTGTTGGGCCCCCCCCCCCCCCCCGCCTAAGTCCTAGCCAGGAGACTGACCCGCTTCCAGCAGCCCACCCTCAGTCACGCCCAGGTGCTCTCCTCCTTCCTTTGTGTCTTTCCTGGGGAAACAGGTCCCCTGGCCTCCACCCCTCACTTTCTTCTCCAATCCCTCCTGCTGATTCTTGCAGAGGATGGGCCTGGGCCATCAGTTGCCAGGATACGGAGTATTGGCCTGGCAGCCAATCGGCATCACACCTGGCCTCTAGGGGTCTCTGCAATGATCACACACCCTTATCCCCCCCACCTAGATACTTGAGTAACACATAGGGGAAACCGAGGCACACAGTATTCAGACGGAACGTTAAGATCATTCCCACTTGGTCGCACTGGGGCAGGTGAGGTGGGAGACTACAGCTCCCAGCATGCAATGCTCCATCTTGAGCCAAGTGGCCATGCTTTGGGCTCCAGGCGGAGCGTTGCATGCTGGGAGCTATGCTCCCCTTGGGCTGCACCGCCTCATGGTGGCTGCATTGCATGG
>NW_020681463.1:0-444 GCF_002925995.2 Terrapene triunguis
GATACTCCATTGGGGGAGGGGGGTAGCCCCGCCCCCCAGCCACTCCCTCCCACTTCCCCCCCCCTCACTGCCCCCCACAGAACCCCCGACCCATCCAACCCCCCCGCTCCTTGTCCCCTGATTGCCTCCTCCCGGGACCCCTGCCCCTAACCACCCCCCAGGACCCCACCCGTATCTAAGCCTCCCTTCTCCTTGTCCCCAACTGCCCCCTCCTGAGACCCCCCTCACCCTAACTGCCCCCCCTAGGAACCCACTCCCTACCTGTCCCCTGACTGTTCTGACCCTTCTCCACACCCCCGCCCCCGCCAGATCCCCGGGACTCCCACACCTATCCAACTGCTGCCTGTCCTCTGACTGCCCCCCCCCCCGAACCTCTGACCCATCTAACCCCCCCTGCTCCCTGTCCCTGACTGTCCCAACCCCTCTCCACACCCCTGCCCCCCT
>NW_020681463.1:544-7359 GCF_002925995.2 Terrapene triunguis
CCCCCCCCCCCCCCCCCCCGCTCCCTGTCCCGACTGCCCCCCTTCTCCAACTCCCCGGCCCCCTACCGTGCCACTCGGCTTAGAGCAGGTGTCTGGCTGAGCGCCCAGCCCAAGCGGTGTGCTGAGGCTGTGGAGGAGGGGTGAAGCGGGGGAGGGGCTGTGGCCGCCGCGTTCCCTCACAGCCACACAGCCCCGCCCCCCAGCGTTTCTGGGTGGCGTGCTAAGGCTGCAGGGGATGGGGGGAGCCGGGAAAGGGCTTTGGCTGCCGAGGCCCCAATGCGAGCAGCGCTCGGCCGCCCTGTCAGCCACTTTTCGGTCGATAAATAGCCGACTGGGGGGAAATCCTGGACATTTTTAGATTTTTAGAAATCCCCCCAGATGGCTATTTAAAGAGCGAAAAGCTGGACATGTCCGGGGAAACCCGGACATATGGTAGCCCTACTCTTCACCCTTGCCCAGGACACTGCAGAACACCTTCAAATTCAGAACTTAGCCCATCCTGACTCTGAGGCCTCTACCGAGAACTATCATGGCTTGTGTCAGCAACTGGGGCTGGATGATAAAAACAGAACTATGACCTTTCTTGTACTAATGTGCTTTGGGAGTGTGGATCTGAGCGTGTGGTGTCTGGTCCATGGGTATTGTGTAACACCTGTGTAGGTGGGATCTGTTGTGGTGATTGGATCTGCACATTTACTCTAATTGTGAGATTCACTGTAAAATGTGAAAGTTCATAAAAATGTCACGAAGTGGTGATGATGGGCAGGGATGCAGGGGAGGTATAAAGGAGACAGACTGAATTAGCCTAAATGAAAAGGCCTACTGGTATAACTCAAGGACCAAGTTGAAACCATACTCAGTAAAAACAGATGTGGAACCAGAAACAAGTGAACACTTGTTTACCAATGAGGCCTAATAATAAGGGGGTGGGCTAGTCTATCCATCATTTTCTTGTGGGTCCTTAAAGACTGTAGTTGTGGGGGAAGACCGAACAAATGAAGGCTACTAGAGCAAGCTTCACCATTATCGCTACCACCCCACTGTCTCCTGGGGCCCTGGACTTTCTTTGCCCTAATCCTGAGGCATGTCCTAACTAGGCCAGAGGGATCCAGATGACCTCTCCACACCATCAGTGGTACCCAAAAGTGCAATGGGGTAGCAAAGTGGCCATGTACTGTGCTCCAATCATCTTCTGTGCTCAGTGGTCTGTAACCTAATCTTCCAGGTGCCCGCCTGACACCAGAGCAGTGCCAAGTGGTGGCTGGGAAGATCCCCTGTGCGAATCCCCTTGACCAAGCTGCCTGCTTCCAGGCTGGCTGCTGCTATGATGGGACTGACCCAACTATTCCTTGCTACTATGGAAACACAGGTAAGGGACCAGCTGAAGGAGTTCTGTCCCATAGAGCTCAGGGCATGTTCACATGTTAACACTCAGTTGGAGGAGGAGCTAAGCCCCGAGCCAGCAACTGCTGCTGTCTTGTTCCATCTCCACTGGGCAGGGTGAAGAAGCAGGGGATGGAAATTGTCCCCAGATCACATATTCAGGGCCCAGAGTTGATGTAAACGGAGTACATCCATAGATGTTCACACCCAGGTTTGTGGTCCTTCCCACTTAAAGCATGGGAGCTCTCCACAATGATTCCCATTGCCCCAACCATAAAGGTGGAGAGGAAATGGCTCAAGAATGCAAGCCTGAACTCTCAACACCTGAGAAACCTCAATCAGTCTATGAAGGGCCTACGCAGAGTGTGCTCTACCACTGCAAGGTAAGTAGAAAGAATCCATCTGATCTCCAGGGGGTTCCATTGAGGGAATACCATGGCCCAAGCCCTCCTTTCCATAGCCTTCTCTCTTTCTGAAGGAGAAATGGGCGGAGTGGGGGGGCATACTAGCCTGTGTTCTGAGACACAGTGAATATTGGCCTCTTCCCTCAGCATGTCTGTGCCCAAACCTAACTCTGGCTTGTAATAAAGGGTTGGGGTTCCTGCCCCCACATGTTCAGCATCATTAGGCTGCAATTGCTGTGCTTAACCCTACTCCTTTGTGTTGCAGTCACTCTTCAGTGCCTCATGGATGGTCACTTTATTCTGGTGGTCTCCAGGGACATGTCTGACCACCCCATCATCCTGGACAATGTACGGCTAGCCTATGCCCAGGCAGGGTGCAATCCCATCAGGATGACAGAAGCTTTTGTGCTCTTCCGCTTCCCCGTCACACAATGTGGCACCACAGTACAGGTGACAATACATCCCCTGACGTAGCACAGACTCTTCTGCTTCTCAAGAAGGGACTAAACACCTCCTGTTTCCCATTCCCCTCCAGGTGATTGGGGACAAATTGATCTATGAGAATCAGCTGATCTCTGGCATTGACATACAGACTGGGCCACAGGGCTCCATCACTCGGGACAGCACCTTCATGTAAGTTGGTCAACTTCTGTCCTGCATAGACAAGAGTCTTTCAGTGTGAGACAAATCCTCTCTGAGGAATCTAACAGATAACCTGTCAACTCCCTTAGTTTCTAGTTTTTTCAGGACAGAAGAATCTCAAAATGCTATGAGTCAGTCTTAATTCTGCCATCTCTATGGTAGACGGCTGACTTTCCAGTACCACCAAGCAAGACTACCTTGCAGTTCAGGACTGCTAACAAATACTAGAGCTTGACAACTCTACACTTCAGTAGGAGGGAAAGCTGACTTTCTGGGAAAAACAGAAATCAAAATTCTGGACTCTAGTCTGTTGGAATTTGTCATCAAAGATTAACTTTGATTAAAATCCTTCTAAAATATCCTGTGGAAAACTGACACTTTTGATGCATGTCCCAGTCCAATGACAAGGAAGAATAAAACAAGACTGAAATGTGGCTGGGATACTAGGGGGATGGCTTCTACTGTAGCAAACCACCATGCAATTAATGGCAAGTTACTAGAGCCTCTTTCTGAATCTCTTAAGTAATGACTGCCCACCTCTCCCTATACTAGGGCACTAACTTGGTGCTGACTCAAAAGAACAAGTGTCAATGACTGAATTGTCAACTGTTCATTGGAGACTTCCCTTGGATCTCTTCCATTCAAGTGCTGACTTAAATCCGCCAACAAGGTTCAGTCTGACTAGCTCACAGCTTGAGGCAGTAAGGCCAAAAACCTGAGATTAGCTTGGGAATGAGCAATTGTGTAGGATCTTATACACTCAGTGAGTGGCACTTGGATCTTGCCATGTTGAGCAGTGGTGGGCATTTAAACTAATGGGTACAAATAGCAACAGGGGAGGGTGAAGATGCACAAAATGTGACTCTAAAACACCTTAGCTTGGCTAACAAACCTCAGCCCAATCTCCACCCTCTACTCTCTCCTGTGCAGCCTCCATGCTCGCTGCATCTACAATGCCAGTGACTTCCTGCCAGTCCAGGTCAAGATCTTCTTGCCCCCTATACCTGCACCAGTCACCCAGGCAGGACCCCTCCGGTTTGAGCTGCGCATCGCCACAGGTAGGTGACGCCTCACTCCAGGGCAGCAAACCCATTCCCTGAAGGACCACAGGCATCTCAGCTTTGCTCTCCTCCTGCCCTCTCCCCCACAGACCTGAGCTACACATCCTATCTCACGGAGAGAGACTATCCTGTGGTGAAGGTGCTCCGGGACCCAGTCTATGTGGAGGTTCGCATCCTGCAAAGAACAGACCCATCCCTGGTTCTGGTTCTGCACCAGTGCTGGGCCACCCCAAGTGCTAACCCCGTGCAGCAGCCACAGTGGCCCATCCTGGTGGACGGGTGAGTGGCTGGGGGCAAAGGGATTACTGTCTCTCAAGCAGTGGTAATCCTGGGAACCTGCTTAAATCTACCCCTCCTTATTCCTAGGTGCCCATTCCTAGGAGACAACTACAGAACCCAGCTTGTGCCCATGGGCCCTGCCTCATCTGAGCTGCCCTTCCCAACTCATCACCAGCGCTTTGTCCTCTCCACCTTTGCCTTTGTGGACTCTACTTCCCAGATGGTGCTCGAGGGACTGGTAAGGGTGGGGGGGAGGGGGCTGAATGCCTATCCTTGGTAGCCATTCCTACTACAGCCAGGGGAGTGACCCCTGAGCAGCCTCTTCCTCTTAAAGAGGAACTTTGCCCATCCAACTGGAAAAGCTCCATTTTGGAGGGTTTTGCAAGCTGCAGCCCCTGTGAGGAGTTATTCTGTATCCCGGTAGCTTTGTCACATTGTGGTAGGTGAGTGGGTCCAGTTGGCTCACATGTTCTGCAGCCCCACTTCTCTTCAGGAGCAGTGCTCCTCTATCATAAGAACCTGGTCTTGCACCCTATGACCACTGAACTGCATGGTTCTGGTCACTACTGACCTGGGTACAAGCCTGACCTTGGGTGGAAGCAGCTCTAGCATATAACCTGCATCTTTGCCTTCCACCAATTAGAAAATAGCATGAAGCTTTGGCTGCTGGAGTAGGGCCTCCTTTGGGTGGACAAATCCCACCCCAGTTCTCAATCCAAGAATAGCAAACTAATAGGTTTTGCCTGCTCAAGAAATTAGCTGAGGAAATCCTCCAGTGACTTGTACACACTGGCACCTCCTTGGCTGGTGATGTACCAGGGTGCATTGCCCTCTGCTGAACACCATGACTAGACTTCCCCAATGAAGATGCAAGCCTAGTATTACAGTAACTAATCTGACCTCAAAGGTTAAAAGGGCCAGTCCTTTTTGGAGAAGCATGTTTGAGGCTGTGCACTTGCTGACTTGCATGACTGGCCAGTGCATTATGTAACTTGGGTTCCTGCCATGTCTGGTTTAGGTGTACATCTTCTGTAGTGCTGCTGCCTGTTCACCATCCCAGCTGGAGTCCTGCGGGACCATATGCCCATCAGGGGTAACAGCAAGTAAGTCTGGCCTCTCTGTTCTAGGCATGGGTGTGGCATGCTGCTGCTGGTTCCAGACCCACACTGGCTGCAGCCCAGCCAGAGCTCTCAACTGTCCAATTAGCTATGTTCTGCAGCATAGAAACAGTTGGTAAGGAGTGTGAACTCCAGCTCAGATCAGTGGATCAACTGCATGAGTAAGGTACTCCACAGCCTCTAAGAGCATCACGTAGCTGTACTGAGTTACTTCATGCCAATGCATCTGACACAGACCACTAGGTCAGATCCCCTGCCCATCCTTGTGGCAGCCATGATGTAACAATGGCCTGACTGTCTCCTGTAGCTGTGTAGGAACCAATAAACACTCCTTGTCCTCCAGGACAGTCCTGATTCCTGAGGCCTGGAGGTGTGAGCAGAGATCACCCCCTTGTCAGGCTAGCAGCTGGTTCTGAGTGAGCTCTGCTTCAGCTTGCTGACTGCATCCTACTGGCAGCCCCGAAGAGCCTCCAGATTCTCTAATTCTCTCTACTCTCTTCTTCTCCTCCCTCTCCCCCCCAGGAGGCCGTCGGTTCCTGACTATCCAAAATGAGACAGAGCCTCTCAATGTGGTGAGCTCTCGTGGGCCTGTGACTTTCCAGAACAGCCCAGAGGCATTCAAAGAGCCAGTCTATGGGAATGAAGGTAACTATCCTCTCAGATCTCACACACCCCACTCAGTGGTGTCAGACACCACAGCCAGGCACATGGCAACTTCAGTCCTGTCTCATTAGGAGGCACTGTCTCCTGCCAATGTGTAAAGAGGTGAGGTAGAGACTGAATCAATGACCTGCCTTGTAGGAGGGAGCTGGTAACAGCAGCTTGCTAGCAGCAGAGGATGCATGGACTCCCATCTGGCCTGGCTCTTACTCATGCCTCTGTTTGGGGAGTGGGGAACACAGGACTGAGACAAGAGTAAGTGAGGATGTCCTATTCAAAAGCATGTAGCTGGGATTTAAGTTGCTGGATAGCAGTGTCCCCTAAGGGGCAGGGAGTAATGCAAAGAACCAGCTGCCTGCTTCCAGTTTAGAATTAGTGAGTATGCAGCCGAAGAAGTGGGTTGTAGCCCACGAAAGCTTATGCTCTAATAAATTTGTTAGTCTCTAAGGTGCCACAAGTACTCCTGTTCTTTTTGCGGATACAGACTAACACGGCTGCTACTCTGAAACCTGAGTAGGGATGGAGTCAGTCTTATCCCATCCCTGGTGGGGTAGATGAATCTAGGTATCCTTCATCTCCTTCTGGCTATCTATCTAAGCCATAATCTCCTTTTCCCACAGACCCTGTCTCTAGACTGGACTTGTCCCCTGTGCTCCTGGCTGGGCTCTTGCTGGTGGTTGTGGTCTCCATCCTCACTGCTGTGATCATGCTTTGGAAGAGAAAAGGCTGGATGACCAGGTTCCAAAACCCTCATGAAGGAACATTGTAACAAAAAACAATAAAACTGGTTGTATTCTACTGGTGGCCTGTGGCCCCTATTCTCTCGGGGTGGGCCAGGACATGCAGTACTCAAACAGCAGTTAGATTGTATTACTTTCTGTAAACCAAAGGTGGTATCCTTCCCCCACTGCCCCAGGTGTAGCCTTCTAAGGTACTAGGGCCCCACAAGTTCACATAGACTTCATGCATGCACCAGTCCCTCCAAGCAAATATTAACTGCATCAAGGCTGCCTCAACCAGCACAAGTTTCCATAGCTCAATTTGCTAAGGCGAGCAAGAAGCAAGCCTTGCATATCTGCAACTATGGTAAGTGTATGCTCAGCACAACACACACACACACACTCAGGGCCGGCTCCAGGCACCAGGCACCCAAGCTGGTGCTTGGGGCGGCACCTGGAGGGGGGCGGCGCGGCGCTCCGGCCGCCGGGGAGCGCGGGGCCACAGCCGGGCTCGCCGCCCTCCCCCCGGCGCTCTGGCCGCCCCCCGCC
>NW_020681464.1:0-379 GCF_002925995.2 Terrapene triunguis
GGATAGGATTACCATATTACAATCAAAAAAGAGGATGGGAGGAGCCCCCCACTAGCCCCGCCCCCATCCCTCCCACTTCCTGCCCCCCTCAGAACCCCCAACCCTCCCCCCCACTCCTTGTTCCCTGACTGCCCCCTCCTGGGACCCCTGCCCCTAACTGCCCCCCAGGACTCCATCCCCTACCTAAGCCTCCCTGCTCCTTGTCCCCTGACTGCCCCCTCCTGAGACCTTCCCCCCATCCTAACTGGCCCCCTAGGACCCTATCCCCTACCTGTCCCCTGACTGCCCCAACCCTTATCCACACCCCCACCCCCAGACAGACACCTGGGACTCCCACGCCCCATCCAACCACTCCCCACCCCCTGACAGCCCCCCCCCC
>NW_020681464.1:479-1403 GCF_002925995.2 Terrapene triunguis
ACCCCTCTGCTCCCTGTCCCCTGACTGCCCCCTCATGGGACCGCTGCTCCTAACTGCCCTCCAGAACCCCACCCCCTACCTAAGCCTCCCTGTTCCTTGTCCCCTAACTGCCCCCTCCTGAGATCCCCCCCCACCCTAACTGCCCCCCAGGAGCCTACCCCCTACCTGTACCCTGACTGCCCAAAACCTTCTCCACACCCCCAGACAGCCCCCCCACCCCCGAACTCCCGACCCTCCCCCCCGCTCCCTGTCTCTTGACTGCTCCCTCCAGAACCTCCCTGCCCCTTCTCCGACCCCCTGGCCCCCTTACCGTGCCGCTCAGACCAGCGTGCTGCGGAGCGGCGCGCCGGGCAGTAGGGGAGGGGGGAGCAGGGGGAGGGGGAGGGGCTCCAGACTGCCGGAGGCCCGATGTGAATGGCAGGTGTACCGCTGCAAGCCAGAAGGCAGGGGCACCATCTAATATGGTCCCTGCAGCCTCAAGGGACTACATGTCCCAGCATGCACCGCTCTACGTTGCGTCACAGGGACGCGCGGGACTACGCTTCCCAGCACGCATCACGTCCTCCTGACCCTCGCGGCCCGAGGCGTGGCGCGTTGCCCGCTGGGGGCTGTAGTCCCGTTCCCTCCTGCATGGAGTCCCGAGGCTCCTCCCTCCGCTTCCCCCTGCCGGCAGGGTGTCCCGTGCCTCCTTGGAAGACGGAAGCCGAGGAGGAGGGAGAGTCGGAGGAGCGGCGGCGGGATGGGTGACTCCAAAGTGAAGGTGGCGGTGCGGGTCCGTCCCATGAACAGGAGAGGTGAGTGCAGCCCAGCCCAGCCCCCTGCGCGCCCGGCCGAGGGGGGAAAGGGAGAGACGTGGGGAGAGCCACCGACCGCCCCTGCTCCCTGCCCCTCGCTTAGGGGGGAGACACCGACCCCCCCCCCCCC
>NW_020681465.1:0-6367 GCF_002925995.2 Terrapene triunguis
GGGGGGGGGGGTTTCTAAAATAAACAGATCAGCTAAACTGATACAAATTTTGTGGGGGAAATTGCTTGTTTTTCTTTCAAAACAAACAATTCAGTGAAATTGACATGAATTTTGACTTTAGTTTCCAAAATGAAGAATTTGGCAAAACAGATGCAAATCCACGACACAGTAGTTTGCCAAATCTGCATTTTTGTACTCAAAAAAGTTTCTACCGAAAAATATCCCCCAGCTCTGTCCAACAGCTCCTGTCCCGTGGCCGATGGCCAACTCTACCCTGAGTCTAATGACGTCTCTCTCTGTCTTCTCTCCACCAGGGTGTCGGGAAAATCTGCAGATAGTGAGCGCCCCTTTCTTCTCCTGCATGGTGTAAGTTGGCGGGCACAGGGCCTGGCACGGATGGCACTATCACCGGCCACCATTCACCTGCCCCCAAGGCCCCGATCTATGATTTCCCCCAGGTGTGAGCATGGCAGGGAGGAATGGCCCTAATCCAAGTGCAACCTCCATGGGGGGACTTGAGAATAGGGCTTGGAGCTTAATAGGGGAGGCGGCTCCAACAGCTGATGGTCCCAGGGTCAGTGATGGAGTGTGGCGAGAGTGGCACAAGAAATGCCTGTGCTGTGGGGAGTGGGACAGAAGTGCAGTAGGGGGCGCTTTCCTCTCCCACTCAGTGCAGACCCCAATTCCCCAGTGCGGCACTAGGGGGCGCCTGATGCCGTTCGGCCATAAAGCCGCTCAGGGTTATTAAAGCTGCTTTCCCCTCAAAGCCGGGCCACTGATACTGAATTCCAGCCCGTTTAATTCCACCGCCATAAATTCTCCGAGCTGTTGCCGTTACATCCTTCTGCGCTCCCTGTCCTAAATTGCTGCGCCGCTCTTAACCAGCTGCAGCTCAGCTCTGGGTGAGTGATCCCTGTGGAGTGTCATGGCGCAGCTACCTCCCACCCCAGAGATGGCTGCATCTCCATGCTGGTGAATGACCCCAAGGAAGCATTTCGGTGCGGCTGTTCTCACCCACCGACCCACCCAGAGGTGGCTGCATCTCAGCCCTGGGTGAACGATCCCTTGCTGTGGGGCTGTTCCCCAACTGCCCCACCCCAGAGGTGGCTGCATCTCAGCGCTGGGCAAGTGTCCTTAGCATAACAAGCCTATAGATCCCTTTGGGGGTGATTATCATCCATACCCTCCCTCTCTCTCTGCAGCTAACGTGATGCCGGACCCTCCCCAAACCGTCCACTCTGACCTGAGCCTCTCGGACAATATCAGGACCGTCCACCTGGGCTTTGGAGACCAGCCCTGGCTCCCAGGCAACCCCTGAGAGATTCAATGTGCTCCCGAGCCATGCCAGGCAGCCAGGGTGTCTCCTCCAGCCACATGCAGCAGAGCTTGGGTGCGGCACATACAGTGACCCCCTGCGGATAGGCCTCAGCCTCGTGCCCACAGGGGTCCCCTCTCCGGGGGACAGGGACAAGCTGAATGTCGATGGACCAGCCCTGGGGACAGATGCAGAAATGTCTCCCCCTAAGAACAAAAGTGGGACCCACTGGCCCATCTTATGGAGCACAGCTAGGAAGAACCGTCTGGGGCTAATGATCAAAGCTGGCGCCCCCCTAGTAGGGAAAGGCCCCATGTCCCATTTCCCCACCGCCCCCCAGCCAGCTGGTCTCCCTGTCCTGGACCAGATCGGATCCTGGGACAAGAGTAGAGCCAATGCCCCATAGAGGGGAAAGGTTCCATGTCCCATTCCCTGCCCCCCGAGCCAGCCAGCCCCCCAACCCTGGGCCAGATCAGAGCCATAGAAGGGAAAGGCCCTGTATCCTAAGCCCCAAACCAGCCAGTCCCCCCAGCTTGGGGCCAGATGAGGTCGGCCCGTAGCCCGTTCCCCTACCCCACTGAGTATTTTCATGCCGTCCGCTCTCTCGTCTCACCAGAGTTTTCCCTGCCACTCTCCGCTGCAGCTGTGTTGTATTCTTGTGTGGCTGCCCCTGGAGTTTGTATTTAGTCCAGTGCAGGCCTCTATTGTGATGATTTATTATTTTTTTTTGAGCACAAGGGGAAAAAATAAACTCCTCTGGGAAACATGGGCCAGCCAGTCCTTCGCTCTTCGGTTTTCTTTTGAAGACCGTGGTGTGCCCCCGAAACCCCTCTATGCCAGCGGGCAAGAGAATTTCCTCACCTGGCACGTGCCATCTGGCTCACCCAAGATATCCTGGGAGGTGTTAAATGAAAACACGGGTCACATTGGTCATTAATAGCGGCGTGAGGTATTGGCACAGATACTCGCTGAGACGTTTCCGATGGCTGCTGAAAGTCTGTCCCAACCGGTAGCCAGGCAGAGCTCACAAACAAGTTTCTGCCAGCCGATGCCTGCAAACTCACCTCTCTCTGCAGTCAGCCAACACAATGAGTGCTCCTTTTACATCCAAAGGCCACAGGGAGAGGTGGCACTGGAGAATGGACCAGGGGCCGACAATGAACTTTGGGGGATATTAGAGGATGCCACCCCCTTACCATGCACCTAGGAAATAATTGAGCAGTGAGATTAGTCATGAAAAAACAGGATCATCCTGAAACTTGGGCAAAAGCCCTTTGGGGCAAGGGAAACGTGATGGGTCGGTTTCGTTTAGTCCCTAGACAGCACGTTACGATTTTGTTTACTATATAGCTGGGCAGATCCATTAGCTGTACTCACTGGCTCTTGGATCTCACACAACTGGCTGTTTTCACTATCAACATCCCTCAGTGTCGCGGTACGGAGTTGAGTGCTGGAGCTGAATCAGACAAGCGTGTGTGTGTGCCATCCCCAGACGAAGACAGCGGGCCTGGGATTGCTGTAAGCGGTTAAGGGCTGAATGCTGCAGGGGAACATTGCAACGGGCATGGGGGGTTGAGTGCCCCCCCGATTGGCCTGCCAGGGGTGAGGAGGGAGAGGGGCTCTGTCCTTCTCTCCCTGCACCTCTCCCCTGGCACGTTCGGCCGCGCTCTCTGGCAGCCCGACGGGGAACGGGACGGAGCCGCTTCTGCCTGAGAGAGCCTGGCTGGGAGGCAGCTGTGGCCCGTTCCCTGCCCTGGCTGGGCTCCTGGGGACAGGGTGGTTTTGGCCATGTGGCTCTGAGGTTAAACCTCTTTGTGCATCAGTGGGGATACCAGACAGCCAGCTAAGCTTGTCGCGTGTTTGGAGGTTCACAAGCCTTTAGCCCTCCCACTAGCAGCTTTCCCTCAGGGCCGGCGCCTCAGCGGCGTTCAGGCCCCTAACTCTCATTGGGTTCAGTGGGAGAGAGGGGCCCAAAACTCTTTAGGCTCTGGACCTAAGTATTTACAGTTACGGGTGAGTCACTAACGAGAGAGCCAACTGAGGCTGAGAGAGAGGAAATGACTAACTAAATGGAACCCAGGCATCCTGGCTCCCAGCCCCGCCCCTGCTCTAACCCACTAGACCCCACTCCCCTCCCAGAGCCAGGAATAGAAACTAGGTGTCCCAGCTCCCAGCCCCCCCTGCTCTAACCCACTACACCCTACTCCCCTCCCCGAGCAAGGGAACCCAGGAGTCCTGCCTCTCTCTGACCTCCCCAACCGCTTGCTTGGCAAATCAAACTCTCGGAGAAGAATTCCTCCATAAAAGGCAACTCTTTGCTGCACGCACAGAATCCCGTCCCTGGGGGCCGGCTCATGCCAGGATAATGACAGCTTCCCTCTTCCAGGCTGTTTTTCCTGGGAGTTCCCCTCAGCCTGGCTGCAGGAAGATGGGCAGCCGCGCCTGGCTTGTTCCCATTATCCCAGCCTTGGGCCTGTACCAGCAGGAGCTGAGATGAGAGGGGCTGGGACGAAGCCAGGTCTGGGGCAGGGCTCCAGCTCCTTCCAGCTAGCGTTGGAGTCCTCTCCGGGTCCCAGGTGCGGAACAACGATCCAGGAGCCTCTGCTGCTCCGGGAGGAAAGCAGCCGCTCCTTCGCACTCCCCCCAGCACCCAAGCCGCTGACCCAGCCCCAAGAAGCTGGCGTACGGGGCAGGCACTAGAGGGCGACAAAGCCAACGTGGTGGAGAATGACCCCTGCCGCAGTGCATTGTGGGAGCCTGCCTCAGTTATCCCCATCCGTCCCATGGCTGGACACAACGGCTCTCAGGGCCAGTGGGCACCTGGGAGCGCCTGACAGCTCCAGTCCCGGCCCAGCATCTCCCTCCGCAACTTACCACTTCCCAAACAAGGAGTCAGTTCCCGGGAGCACAGTCTCCCCAGGTGAGGCCCAGCAGGCCTTGCTCGGCTGCCCACCGGCCATACAGAGGGGACCGCCAAGGGGATGGAGCGGGGGCACCTGGGCCCGTGCTGCCCTGGTCTTTCTGGGATCGCCAGTGGGTCGGGTCTGGCCGTCCCTGTGCACCGGCTGCCGGCTCAGATTTCAGCATCAGGCTCTGATACTCAGCCCGCTCTGCATTAACCCACTAGACCCCACTCCCCTCCTGGAGCTGAGGATAGAACCCAGGAGTCCTGCCTCCCAGTCCCCCCTCTCACCCACTAGAGCCCACCCCCCTCCCCAGTAGAATCCAGGAGTCCTGACTCCCAGCTTCCTACCCAGCCATTGATAAAGAGCTGACGGAAACACTCCCGGTCAGCACTGCCCCTAACCCCCCCTCTGCCTGGAGAGGGCGCTGTTCTGCTTCAGGCTGTAGTTATTTAATGAAGAAAAACCGCAGCCCTTAGTGCCTGTGACAAAAGTCCCACAGCTGCTGCTCACGTGTCAGGGCCTCGGCCCACGGCATCTGTCTCTCTGAAGAGTCCTCGCGGTTGCAGAGAGGCTGTGTGAGCCAGCTGCTGTGCCCCACCCCAGAGGCAGCTGCCTTTCAGGGCAGGGTGAGCAATTCCTCTGGCATACTGCTGCCTGGTTGTCACCCAGCGGCCATCCCCCACCCCAGAGGTGGCTGCATTTCCGCATTGCCCATCGACCAGTGCACAGAGTTGCCATTACAGAGCGGCTGTGCTCCACGCCAGAGGTGGCTGCATTTCCACTGCAGATGTATGATCTGCTGGAGGCCTTGGGATTGAGAATAGAGGACTATTAGCAGCGACATCCTGACTTTCGGGGACACCGTGTCTAACCATGAGAGCTAGCAGAAAGTTCAGGTAGAGGCAGCCCCGAACACAGCTGCTCATCAGGGAAAGAAGAGATACAGAGATGGGAGGGTTAAGTGAGGCATTTACGAGTTCAAAAAGGGCTAAATGAAAACATGCTGCTCTTACTCCGAGACGCACTCCCCTCCCAGAACTGGCTAAAGAACCCAGGAGTTCTAGATCCCAACTTCCATGCTCTAACCATAAGACTTCACTCCCGGCTCTGGGAGAGTACACCCAGAGTCACTGCACACGTGACAGCAGCCTCTAAGGAAAGGAAATACCACCACATACGAGACACAGTGGAGCTGTGGAACTCATTGCTGCAGGACTATTTCACTGGGACGGATATTTATTGAAGGTAAACCACAGAGCGTGGGTACGTGGAAATCAAGCGTCAAGTTCATGCCCGTAATGAGGTATACAGAAAGCTTTCGAGGTGAGGGGTTTAGTTGGGGAGGGATGGGGGACCGGTGATAATTTTTCTTATTAATTTAGAAAATAACAGGATGTCCACATCTTGTCTTCCCGGTTTTGCTGGAGGTTACCTCGAAGGAACCAGGAGGCAGATCAGGAGAGGTCGCAAGGGAAGGGGATTTAGGAACAGGGACTCTTTCACGAAGACAGGTTTTCTCCCAGCTGTTTTGGGGGTGTTTGAGATAAAGGCGAAGAAAGAGCGTTCAATTGAACACAAATCAGCGGAGCGCGTTTGTCTTCCGGGGTATCCGCAATGCTGTAAGCACACCAGTTCTTTAGTCACCTAGAGAGACTTCCAGGGCAGACGACACCTAGATTTCTAGTGTTAAAAAGAAATCAAGCAGGAAAAAAACAACACCTTTTCCAGGTAAAATCCGACAAGCCTCCTTTATACATCAGGAAGAAGCATGGAAGGAAACAAGGCCACAGCCAAAGATTGTTTGTCCTCTTACCAGAACATTGTAAACGTTTTATGATCAACACCATTTGCAGCTATGAAAGGGAAAACAAGGGTGATTAAAGCTTCTATTTCAGGGCCTTGGCAGAGCTGTGTGTGTGACGGGGGCGGAGGGATAGTAGTAGGTGAGGATGAGGGGCACTGGCAGAGCTGTGGGGAGGGAGGGGAAGCCAAGGGCTGGGCTAGGAAGGGGGTTGCGGGTTGGGAGTGAGGGGCACCGGGAGAGCTAGGGGGAGGGGCTGGGCTGGCAGAGGGCTGCAGGTCAGGAGTGAGGGGCACCGGCAGGGCTGGGGGAGGGAGGGGCTGTGCTGGCAGGGGGCTGTGGGTC
>NW_020681465.1:6467-8203 GCF_002925995.2 Terrapene triunguis
CTACAGGTCAGGAGTGAGGGGCACCAGGAGAGCTGGGGGGAGGGGCTAGACTGGCAGGGGGCTGTGGGTCGGGAGTGAGGGGAACCGGCAGAGCTGGGGGGGAGGGGCTGTGCTGGCAGGGGGCTACGGGTCAGGAGTGAGGGGCACCGGTGAGGCTGGGGGGGAGGGGCTGGGCTGGCAGGGGGCTACAGGTCAGGAGTGAGGGGCACCAGGAGAGCTGGGGGGAGGGGCTAGACTGGCAGGGGGCTGTGGGTCGGGAGTGAGGGGAACCGGCAGAGCTGGGGGGGAGGGGCTGTGCTGGCAGGGGGCTACGGGTCAGGAGTGAGGGGCACCGGTGAGGCTGGGGGGGGAGGGAGGAGGGGCTGGGCTGGCAGGGGGCTACAGGTCAGGAGTGAGGGGCATCGGCAGAGCTGGGGGGGAGGGGCTGGGCTGGCAGGGGGCTGCAGGTCAGGAGTGAGGGGCACCGGCAGAGCTGGGGGTGGGGGGGGTGGGGAGCTGGTCTGGCAGGGGGCTGTGGGTCGGGAGTGAGTGACTGTGCTGGCAGGGGGCTGCGGTTCAGGAGTGAGGGACACTGACAGAGCTGGGGGGAGAAGCCCAGGGCTGGGCTAGCGGGGGGGCAGCGCGTCAGGAGCAGGGGGCACCGGCAGAGCTGCGCCCAGCCCCCCACAGAAAGCAGTAGGCCGCGGCCGCTCGTGGTCACTGACACAGACGTTTAATGGAGAAGCACAGAGACGCAGCCGGCCCGTCGCTTGGTACATTCCATGCCGGGGCACCGGGCGGGACCGACGGACGACAGCAGCTTGCAGGCCACGAGGCTCACGGACAGACGGACACGCCCGCGTCCCCGGGTCAGTCCGGCGGGGTGGGGGGGCTCAGTGCTGCATGGCTGCAGCGTGGTCCTGGCCCGGCGGCTCGGCCTTGCGGGGGCTGCCCCTGCCCCCCCCGGAGCCGCCGCCCCCCCCGGCCCCCGTGCTCCCCCTTCCTGTGGCCCCGGATGCAGTGGGCGTTGCCGCAGCCCTCGTCCTCCTCGTCCTCGCTCTCCGTGGAGCTCTCGCCGAAGGCCCGCGGCTTCTCGTAGATGCAGCAGCCTGGGCGGGGCGGTTACATGGAGATGGGGGGGCGATAGGGGGAGGGGAGGTTAGAGGGGATGGGGGGGCCACAGTGGAGGAATAAGGGGGTGGGGGAGCAAGGGGCGTGATGCCGGGGCAGGAGGGGGAGGGTGGAGAGAGACAGAGGGAGTCAGAAGCCCCCCAGCTGTCAGCCTGCACCCAGCCCTGTGGCCCGGCCGAGGGGGGAGCGGGGGGGCCTCTCAGAGCTGAGGCCGGAAGACCTGGGGGTCCTTCACCGACCTCTCCCGCGCACCCCTGTTAAGCCCCAAGTGGCCATGTCCCTCTGCAAAACAGCTGAGCCCAGCGAGTTGCCGGCTCCGTGCCTGCCTCAGGGAGGGGAAGTCGTCACCCCGTTAGCAGGAACCGCGGGGGGGGGGAGTCTGGCGGGGGGGGGGGGGGGGGGGGGGGAGGGATCAGCCAGAATGGGGCACCGGGCCTTTCTCTTCCCATCGGGCCCCAGGGCAGGGGACTGGCTGGCTCGGGGGCAGGGTGAGGAGTGGGACACAGGGCCTTTCTCCTCCAGGGGGCGCTGGCTCCGATCCAGCCCCAGGGCAGGGGATTGGCTGGCTCGGGGAAGGGGTGAGGAGTGGGACACAGGGCCTTTCCCCTCCAGGGGGCGCTGGCTCC
>NW_020681466.1:0-379 GCF_002925995.2 Terrapene triunguis
GGATGTCCCAGGGCAGGGGGTGTGGAGGGGGACGGCCCAGGGAGGGGCGCCCGCGGCCCGGGCGGTGGGGGGGACGGCCCAGGGAGGGGGGGCCCGGGATACTCACAGCCGGTCGTTCACCAGCACTTTGATGAGGAAGCCCTTGGCCTCCCGCGTCAGCCCCAGGAACATGGTCTCCTCGAAGGCCACGTTGTAGTTGCGGATGTTCAGCAGCGTGGTCTTGTCGTTCTCGCCCACAAATGGGGAGATCCCCGTCAGGCTGCCGGCAAGGAGAGCCCGGTGACGCCAGCCAGCCGGGGCGCCCGCGGGGGGGGACGGGGAGTTGGGCCCCATGGGGGGAGGGGGAGTCGGGCCCCACGGCGCCCCATGTTGGGGGGGG
>NW_020681466.1:479-1127 GCF_002925995.2 Terrapene triunguis
CGGGCCCCGGGGCGCCCCGCGGGGGGCAGGGCAGGCAGTGGCACACACGGGAAGGCAGGACACCACCACCAGGCTGGCTGCCTGCACCAGGCCTGGCCCTTTGCCCAGAGCCAGCTTGTGCCCAGGGGAGGGGCTGGGGGCTGGCTGAGCCCTGGGGAGTGGGAGTGGGAGGGGGGAAGGGAGGGAGGCTGGGGGCTGGCTGCACCCTGAGGAGTGGGAGTGGGAGGGGGGAAGGGAGGGAGGCTGACCCTGCAGCCCAGCAGCAGTTCCCTGCACCGCAGGGATGGCTGATATGTGGGGGCCCCAGAGAGGGGGCTCCCCATAGGCACCTGGTCCAGCCAGGGGCTGCCTCCGTCACCGTGGCCTGTTTCCATGGGAGTGGTGTGGGGTGATTGGCATGGGCGCTGCAGGGGCAGCCGGGGGGCAGGGGCCCTTACCATAAGTAGGCGATGACTCCCACGGGCCTGTCGAGAGAAGGTGATGGTTACAGGCCAGCGGGCGCCAGCCCAGGAGCCCGAGGCCCCCAGCCCCCCGGCCCATGACGGGGGGTGCACCTGCCCCAAGTGCAGCAGGGGAGGGGTCCCGGACTCACTCCAGGGCCTGCCCCCCGCCATGCCCCAGCCCCCCAGGGTTCCTGAAGAGAAGCCC
>NW_020681467.1:0-974 GCF_002925995.2 Terrapene triunguis
TGGTTAGAGCAGGGGGGGCTGGGAGCCGGACTCCTGGGTTCTCTCCCCGCTCGGGGAGGGGAGGGGGGGCTGGTGGTTACAGCAGGAGGATTGTCTCCTGCAGTCTATGCCTGTGCTGCCCCCCCTCCCCAAAGCGCCCCCTGGCGGGGCTGGAGCAGCCGGGAACTCCCCCCCCCCCCCCCCCCCAGTCATTAGTATCTCTCCGCCCCAACACACCCGTGAGAGGTGTGGAAAAGGGGAGGGGCCAATGCAATTACCTGTGCTGGGGGTGGGGCTTCAGGGGCACCTGGGCTGAAGGGGGGAGGGTTTTGTGTCTGATGGGGGCAGGGGGAGAATGATACACTGGGGGGGGGGGCAGGACTCAGGCAATCCTATGACCTTCCTAATCCCCCCCCCCCCCCCCCCGCCGGGGGGAGCCCCCCGGCCGCCGGCCCCCCCCCCCCCCCCCCCCGCTCTAACCACCAGCCCCCACTTGCTCCCATGCCAGGTGTAATATTAGCTGTGACCTTTCTAGAGGGGCACATGGGTCTGTTCGGAACAGCTCCCTGATTTGTTTTGCTTCCGCTGAGTCGATGTGGGGCTGACCGAGCCCTCCTACCGACACCCCCCAGTGCCCCCCATGCCCCAGGATCCTGACTCCCAGCCCCCCCTTCTCCAACCCACTTGACCCCCCAAGCCCTGAGCCATGGAGCAAAAGCCAACGAAGATACCAGGTAAGGAAGCAAAGAGCTTGACAAAGTACCCTTGCCCTGAGTCGTGTCTAGTGGTTAGAGCAGGGGGGCTGGGAGCCAGGACTCCTGGGTTCTCTCCCCGGCTCTGGGAGGGGAGTGGGGGCTAGTGGTTAGAGCAGGGGGGCTGGGAGCCAGGACTCCTGGGTTCTCTCCCCGGCTCTGGGAGGGGAGTGGGGGCTAGTGGTTAGAGCAGGGGGGCTGGGAGCCAGGACTCCTGGGTTCTCTCCCCGGCTCTGGGAGGGG
>NW_020681467.1:1074-1169 GCF_002925995.2 Terrapene triunguis
GGGGCTGGGAGCCAGGACTCCTGGGTTCTCTCCCAGCCTGGGGGGAGTGAGGGCTAGTGGTTAGAGCAGGGGGGCTGGGAGCCAGGACTCCTGGG
>NW_020681468.1:0-405 GCF_002925995.2 Terrapene triunguis
GATTTGGGTGGGCAAACCCTCACTTTGTCCTCAGCACCTAAGGCTGGAATTTTCAATGATTCCTTGGGATTGTTCCCGGGTTCAGTCTTTGGGAAGAAATGTTTCATAATCGAACATGACACTTTGCTGCCCCCATGTGGGTCTGATAAACAGAGAAAATTTCCCCTCCTTTTCTTCCTTTAGGTCAGGGCTGGTGCTATCATTAAGGCGAACTAGGCGGTTGCCTAGGGTGCCAAGATTTGGGGGCGCCAAAAAGCGGTGGCCCCAATTTTTTTTTACAGCGTTCCTCCCTGAGCGAATCAGCTGTTTGGCGCCGCAAGGCTGGGTGGAGAATTAGAGCGGGGGCGGCGTGCTCGGGGAGAAGGCGGAGCAGAGGTGAGCTGGAGTGGGGAGGTGCCACGGGGG
>NW_020681468.1:505-1706 GCF_002925995.2 Terrapene triunguis
GTGGAGCGGTGACCGCATGCTTGGGGAGGGGGCGTAGGAGCGGTGTGTTGGGGTGGGGAGCTGCTGCGGGGGGGAACACGGGTCAGAGCGGGGAGCTGCTGCAGGGCTGGGAGGGGGGTGCAAGGTGGAAGTTTCACCTAGGGCATGAAACTTCCTTGCACCGCCCTGCTTTAGGTTAATGTAACTTGCTCATTTTTGTCTCCTGTAACCCATGGGGCAGGAAGGCGGGGGGAGGGGGGGGTTATTTGATGGCTGATTTGGGTTTAGAACTGTTTCCAGGGATTTTCATTGATCTGCAAAAAGTCCATCCGTCCTATTCATAAGAAACTTCTCTCTGAAGCACCTGTTGCTACTGTTATCTGGAAGCTTGCTACACAAGAAGGATGGGTGTGACGTCAATGAGCAGGTTTGATATGAACAGTCAGTGAGCAGGTGTTGTTATGTTATAGGTACGTGTTATCCACAAACAGGAGGTGAGACTAGATGCTTGTAATGTCCTGACCTGGCCCTAAATTATATGGCTCAAGAGAGTCCTCTTCAATGCATTGAGTATGTAGGCATGTCTCTGTGTGTGTCCTATGAATTAACAGAAAAACAAACCAATGTTATATGTTGCCAAGAATGTCGCTTGTCTTGTAGTTGGCTAATAATTTCAAAGCCACCAAAGTGAGCTGGAATCCAAATTGTGCATCTGACTCCTTTACTCAGCTCGGGAAAAAAATTCATTCTTAACTGTGAGCAAGTGACAGCCTTTCTCTGCGCTGCCCCAGGGGGTCTGCATGGCTGAGAGTGGATTTCTTCTCACTGTGTCTCTTGCACAGTGATACAGGGCGGTGTCTTCAGGCTGGTCATTTTCAGATACAGGTTGTTGGGATTGTCCCTGGAGATGGTGAATCGCCCTTTGACCCAGTCCCGAATCAGACCTAATCCAGGCTACCCACTGCAGCCCTTTCCCGGGAGCCTGATGCACCCAGTTCATCCAGGAACTGCTGAAAGTGAACCCAGAGGCTTTGCAGGAGAGTTTTAGTGACTCTCCTCTTTTTTTGAGTCGTCCACCAGACTCCACCAGCTCCACATCACACCGGACACCTGTGAACACCAACTATATCAGTAATGTGCCCAATGCATAGTACAATATAGAATGTACCTGTTTATTGATATAACTCTAGGGAACAAGAACGCACCTGAGAGAGAGAGCAGA
>NW_020681469.1:0-512 GCF_002925995.2 Terrapene triunguis
CCCCCCAGCACCTGCCTTCCAGATTTGAACACCTCAAAATTCAGGAGTGCTCAAGCTCAGTTTGGGCAGCTGTTACTTCATTTCTCCCAAATCAAATATACTGATCCACTGTAACTTGCTGTAGAAAAAGTAGGATAAAATTGAGCAAGAAATGCTTCCCAGTGGTTATTAGGACTGGAATTGCTATTTTCAAACAGCCATTGCCTTTTGTTTGTTTGTTTGTTTAAAAGGAAGACAGTGATATTGCATTGGCAAATTCCCCATAGAAAGAAAGAGTGGAACAAAAGAATAATAAAGGCACCTCAACTTTTCCTCGTTTATGTAGGACAGTCTTATAATATGCATCCAGATAGCCTCCAATCACACAAGCTGAAAATTGTTCCACTTTACTGTAGTTCTATAACCATATGGGAACCAATCCTGTCTGTGTTCTGTGCACATCGAAAATTCCTGCGGAATGACCTGCCCTGGGAGCGAGTTACCAGTGACCCAGGGCTGCGGCGGAAGGAGGG
>NW_020681469.1:612-4842 GCF_002925995.2 Terrapene triunguis
TGGTCAAGTCAGGCCTTAAAAACCTCTAAGGATGTTCACATATGCTGTGCTGGACATGAGTACAAGCTGTATACATGCGTGCCCACTGCTATTGTTGGTATGTGCATTTGGTATTAGCATTTCAGGGGTGGTGGGTTCTGTGCGTTACACGAGACACTCTAGGAACCTCCTTGCAGTATGTTGTTGATACTGTCTGCCGCCTTCACCTATTTGAGGATGGCAGTTTCCACTCTACTGCCCAACTTGGTTGAAGACATGGAGCAAGTGACAGATGATGTGTTTCTGCTCCTTCGGGTAGGACAAATGTGCATGCATTGCAGCATGCGACCAGTGACAATCTTGCACACATGGTACTCAGATCTTTCTCACAAGCTGAAGACAGGTGATGAGAACAGTGACTGATCCACTGTTGCCCCATGATACAGAGACACAGGAGAGTGCCTTTGTTGCAACTGTATGTTTATGGGTGGACCGTTGCTTCTGGACCAGGAGAATCAGCACAGGGTGGTGGGATCACATCATCTTGGAAATTTGGGATGATGACCTGTGGCTGCAGAAATTCAGAATAAAGAAACAGAGGTTCCTGGAACTCTGTGGGGAGCTTATCCCAACCCTACAATCAAGGCCAGCTCCAGGCACCAGCTTGGCAAGCAGGTGCTTGGGGCGGCCACTCCGGAGAGGGGCAGCACGTCCAGCTATTCGGCGGCAATTCGGAGGACGGTCCCTCACTCCCACTCGGCGCGAAGGACCTCCCGTCGAATTGCCGCCGCAGATCACGATTGTGACTTTTTGGGGGAGGGGGGGCTGCTTGGGGCAGCAAAAACCCTGGAGCCGGCCCTGCCTACAATGGCAGAACACTCTGTTCCACAGCCACCCACTTCTACGCCAGTCTTGGTCTATTGCCCTCTGGAACCTGGCAACTCCAGACTGCTACCAGTCAGTCACAAACCACTTCAGGGTGGGGAAGTCCACTGTTGGGCTCTTAGTGATGCAGGTTTGCAAAGTTATCAACACTCAGCTGCCCATGGTTGATTGCCATCACCAAAGTTCCAAAAAGAATAGCTGGGTTCCAGAGAATAGGGTTTCCGAACTGCACGGAGGCCATTGGTGGCACCCACAATCCCAGTACTTTGCCCACTGAAAGGACTGAGTGAGTACCTCAGTTGAAAGTGTTATTATTCACTCACTGTTCTAAGCTAGCAGAGGGGAGCCTGCATGAATGCGGAGAAGCAAACCACATCAAATGCCCCCCCATCCCCAGACCAGCCCCTGCAGCTTCAGGGAATCTGGCTCCTTCATCCAGCGAAGAGCAGAGAAAGGAACAAGGAAAGAAAGAGTCACAGCAACTGTACTGTGGTCCTTGAACTTTCTGATCAAGACCACAAGCCACTCACCTCCCTACTGCAAAGGGATATTGCAGTGTGTCTGTGCAGACACTGGAGCAGACACCCCTCCCTGCCTTTCTACCGGCTTGTGAGACCCCAGGGACCAGGAATACTTGAAAACATTTGTACTGTGATAGCGCTGTCACGTTCCTCGGAGCAGCAAAGGCTCCCCTTCTCCTTCCTGTACATACCCGCCCTGATACTAAACCCACCTACCCCTTCTGCCTGGCTCCTGTTTGTAAAGGGCAGGGGAAGGAGGTTACTGTAGTGAAAGTTTGTGAACTTGAAAGGAGCAGAAACAGCTGTAACTTTGGAGAACCAAAAAAGTTCCCCCCATCCCCTAGCTGGGCTTTTCCCATCCCCTCTCTCACTGTCAGCCAGTTGGCTGACAAACCTCACAGACCCAGGGGCAATCTGAGAGTTCGCTGATAACCTGTGCTATAGCTTCTGCCAAAAGCTTTATAGTAGTTAGTGGTATGTAAACGGTTCGTGCCGGGACTCGACCCTCCTGGGCAGGAGGGGAGCCACACCGACTCACTACTGGTGGAACAAACAACCAGTTAGTTCAGGACTCAGGCCCTCTGGTGCAGGGGCTGAGCAAACAAACAGTTCAGGGGGCTCAGGCCCTCTGGTGCAGGGGCTGGGCCCACACAGTCACAGCTCAGGTCCTTGGATGCAGGGGCTGAGCGGATACACAGTTAGGGAGCTCAGGCCCCCTTGTGCAGGGGCTGAGCAACACTCACTCGGGGTAAGCCCTGGCTCCGACACCAGAGCATTGGGTGAGGGGGAAGCCTGCCACCCGTGAGCGGGGGTGGCAGGGGGGAACGCAGGCCCACCCACTCCACTGCGTTCCAGCCCGGGGCCCTAGCAGCGGTTACTGCCGCTGCCGGTCAGTGGGGTATCCTGACTGAAACACACTGACATTGGCTCACATGCGACTGCAGCCTGACCGGGGTCGGCTACCCCCGGGCTACTTCCAGGATCCCCCTCAGGGCCTACCTCGTCCGTGGCACCGGGCCCGGTCCAGTCCACCAGCATGGGCTCCTCTCGGCCAGGGCTTGGTGGCAGGTCCGGCAGCTCCGGGGGGAAATCCGGCCAATTGCACTCGGGCGGCTCCTCCAGGTAACAGCAGGGGCCGAGGGGTTCTGGTGCGGCCTCACCTTTGGGTTGGGTGTGGGGGAGTTCCAAGGGCTCCTCCCAATGACGGGAGCGGACGGGCTCCGGCGGCTCCTCCTCGTAGTGGGCTCGGGGCAACTCCGGCCAGCTAGGGCAACGGCCTCGGGCCTCAGAGGTATCCTGGCCGGGAGCTCCCTGCCGCACGTCTGCTCCCTGCGGTGGCCGGGGCCTGACTGAGCTCCGGCGGCCGGCCTTTATACTTCCTGTCCCGCCCCTTGACTTCCGGGGGGCAGGAACAGGCAGCGGTGGCTCTGCCCACTCGGGTGCCTGCAAGGGTGCTCCCTCTTCTGGGCAGGAGGGGAGCCACACCGACTCACTACACAGTAATTCAATCAAATTTTCAATTGACAGCTCTGTCTTGGGCAGGGGGGGGGGGGGGGGGGGGGGCTTCCTGTTCTGCATGCCGCCCTGGAGAAAGAGGGAGCGTGGGATTTTAATTTACCAGCTTTGGGTTCCTGATGAGCCTCAGGGTCCACCTCTGTCTCTTCAGAAGGGGCTTGTGGAGCTGGTTCCTCCAGGTAGAGGTGCAGGATAACATGCTCCTCTTCCTCCGGGTCTTCCAGGGCCTCCTCCTCCACAGTCTCCACTGCCTCCTCAGCATCCGGTTGGGCAATGAGGCCAGCGGGTGGTGAGTCACCTCAGGCTTGATACTGGGAGCCTGGAGAGCACCTGGTCCAGCTCCTTGAAGAAGAGGCACGTTGCAGGGCGACTGCTGGAGCCTTTTACCTTCTGGTACCAGAAGAGTCTGAGGGGCTTTACCTGTTCATAGCCAGTTCTGGAGTCCAGGGAATGCCTTCCTGTGCCAGCCTCTCCACAACATCTTGGTACAGATGGATGTTCCAGGTGCTGCGGGAGAAGCCGTAGAGGACGGCGTTCTCTGACCGCACATTGATCAGCACCCGGATGTACCTGGCTGATCAGGAGGCAGCTCTCAGAGCAGGTTCCATGTACTGGTGCAGCAAGTGCAGTGGAAAACTAGAAGTCATCAGCGCAGCTCCCTACTACTGGGGAGAATTGGGGGGGGAACGGGACCTTTGTAGAATTGGGTAACAATCAGGCAGGAAAGAGTCAGTGCATTGTGGGAATGGGGCTGGAGGACTACTGAACCCAGGACTGGTACACATTCCTTAGCCCCATCCTCAGTACAAAGTGACTTAGGGTCGAGGCTATGCCACAGCCCAAGGGATGTTCAAACCCACACCCCTGAGATGCGCTAGCATTGTTGCCCTGTGCACTCCTTGAAACCCATGCTTCTGGGGTTTAGATGTGGATTGCAGGGGGGCTCTGGTACAACCATGTGCATGGATCCATGTCTAGTCACCAGTGTAGATGTAGTGTGGCAAAGTTCCTCCTCTATCTTGGCAGGTCCTGCACTTATTGGCAGATTTTCTTGCCTCAGAGATTCACCATGTGGGTTGGGGAACAGCCCAGAGACCTTCCCCTCTGGAAGAGCCCACAGTCCAGGTCAATTGGGAGGTTTGGGGGAACCCAGGCCCGCCCTCTACTCTGGGTTCCAGCCCAGGGCCTTGTGGACTGCAGCTGTCTATAGTACCTCCTGTAACAGCTGCATGACAGCTACAACTCCCTGGGCTACTTCCCCATGGCCTCCTCCAAACACCTTCCTTATTCTCACCACAGGACCTTCCTCCTGGTGTCTGATAACGCTTGT
>NW_020681470.1:0-1565 GCF_002925995.2 Terrapene triunguis
TAATAGCCACATGATAATAAAAAAGTATCTATGTACTTTAGAAAAAAAGGAAAAACTATATTTACTTTGGTGATTACCTGATTGGGATTCAGTATTGTAGGAGGACGACCCAAAGTATCATTTTCTCTTTGTAGCATGATGGTTAACGGCTTAGATTCTCCTCCCTAAAAAAAAAGGGGGTGAAATGCTAATTTAAAAATGTTACATGAAAAGGAATACTTCAAGGGACTGTATCAATGTTCTATAGCTTTTCACTGTGGAAAATGCAACACAAACAAGCTGAATGGAAAACTCTGATTTAAAATAGTGCTACATACTTATACATGACACAGGAGTTTACACGATGGAAAAAACAAATACCACTGAAATGTAACAGGTACTTTGAAGAGCCCAAGGACCTGATTTTCATAGATGCTGAGCACACAAAACTTTAAGTTAGTGGATCTGGGAGTGCTCAGCACCTCTTGAAATGTTTATGTACCTTTAAAACAAATCCCTGTATATACTAATTACATTAGATATTAAGCTTATGAGGTGAAATCCTGCCCTAGTGAAGTCAATAGGAGTTTTCTCATTGATTTCAATGGAGCCAGGATTTCACCCAGATCTCTGCCTCTTATCATTTCCAGTTCCACAAGCTGGTTCTATACAGATTCCACAGCAATTCAAAGGGGGGGGGGGGAGGGAGAAGACACCTTTTTTCTCTTCTTTTTTTCTTCACAGCAAAGTAAAGCAAGTAAGCTAGAAAACACACACACAAAAATCCTAGATGTGATTTTATAAGTCACACAATAAAAAATAGTGAAGAAACCAAAGTTAAAAAATAATAATATATGAAAAAAACCTACTGCCTTAGGTAAAAATGGTTAAATAATTTTCTAAACCATACAAAGAAAACGAAAAAGATTATCACAGGGCTTTCTTTAGTATAGCCATTTAATTTATTTTGAATTTTCACATATAAGAGCAGTTGTATTTCAGGAGACATAATCCCTACAGAAAATTTTTATTCAGCCTGTACCGAGTAAAGTAAGATTGTGTTTTGTCATTCTCTATACATTGGTAAATTTAAGCAATTTTGACAAGTAAAGAAAATGTACATTTTAAAATATTCAGAATATAATAATGAATGTGGATGCACTCTGATATCCAAACAGATTTTTATTAACTGTGGCAGTGAAGTTTTATATTACAGCATGATACATTTTAAATTAACGAGGAACATTTTTTACTTTATTGATAGTTTTTCTTCCAAATGAGCGTTTTATGAATTTTCCTTGTCTTCTGTAACATATTTCTCTGAGGCAGTACATACAGCAGCACCTACTGGTAGTGACAAGAAATGATAGCTATTGAATCATTACACAAGAGGACTGACTTCATGTCAATGTGCCAACTTCCTTTTAAAAGGTCCTTTTTAAAATCCTGTTCTCTCTCACCTCCTCCCCACATATTACTATTTTTCTTGCGTACTGGGCACTTCACTGCAATCATTGCTGGCTTTCTTCATTCCCTCTAGTCATATCTTCCCAGAGGTGAAGCAGATATATGAGCATATCTTCTAA
>NW_020681471.1:0-6841 GCF_002925995.2 Terrapene triunguis
TGGCTCCATAAAGGCGAGCAGTTACTCAAAGCAGTAGGAATTGACATGTTGCAGGAACCAATTCTGGTACAAACGCTTTTGGGGCCCCTCAACTGTCATACCCTTGGTTTTGATGATGATGTTGCACAGATGCTTAAACGCGTAGTGCAGAAGCACTTTAAGTTGTCTAGTGAGTTAGCAACCCTTAAAGGAATGGCAAGGCTGCCAGGGGAGGCTCCGGCTAAGCTGGCAGAAAGGATTCAAACCTATATTAGATTATCAGCAGGGGTTGCTAACATGGAAGATTTGAAGCAAATTGTTTTGGAGGCGCTGCCTCCCAGTGTGTTAGACTGGATGAATGCTTGGTGTGAAAATGGAGGTAAAGAGGTACCTTGGGATGAATGGATCGCAAAGGTTGAAACTGCAGTTAAACAGCAGGAAGGAACTCCTGTTAAGGAGCTGCGTACTCAATTAGGACAATGGAAAACAGAGGGTCCTGGATACTCTCCCCGTGGTCGTGGCCGGGGTTGGAGAGGTCGTGGACCAAGTAGAATGAGAGAAGGTGATAGAGACAGTGCGTGGGTACCGTTTGGAGTTTTGAGACAGGAGAACTCAGACCTTAAAGGAGAAATTGAAAGGCTGCAGGCACAGCTGCAGGCGTGTATGATTGGTAAGGAATCTCAACAGGAGAAAGATAAGACAGTGACGAAGGTAGCTAGGGCGACGGTCCTCACATCAGGATTGAACAACCCAATTGCTACTGATTTAGTGGCATAGGACAGCCCTATCCACGACTCGGAATGCATTGTTCAGCAACCCATGACAGTAGATGTCTGGGGGCGCCCCCATTTAAGCATTCGAGTCGGGGAGGGGCTAATAGATTTCTTGTTGGATACGGGGGCTGGAATTCCTATAGTAAAAGATGACTTTAATGCATATCCAACTGAAGAGTCGGTGCAAATACAGGGAATATCTGGAACTAATCAAACGTATGATGTTAAAACCCTTCCCCTCCAGTTTGGAATGCATACTAGTCATGAGAAGTGTGCTGTGGCAGGGAGAGAAAATCTAATTGGAGCACAAACTATTAAACGTCTGGGATTAATCTTGGATTTTCCCAATATGTGTATTAGACAGACTCTCACTGTAATGCAAGGCACCGATGATGCAAATCTGATCCCTATGGGACTGGCCACACAGACAATAAAAGCAATAAAACCTAAACAACCGCCTCCCGCACCAAAAGGCTGGGAGAGCTGGTGGACTGAAATTCAAACTGTCTGGGCAGCGGACTCCCTAGACACGGGCAAAATGCAAACCTCCGTTACATTAGAGGGAAACACTCCTCCATTTATAAAACAGTACCCAATACCTCAGGAGGCAAAGGAATCGTTAAGACAAGTAATAACAGAATTGGAAAAAAGAAATTTAATCAGAAGGTGTTCAGCGCCTAACGCGGCACCAATTTGGCCAGTCAAGAAACCTGATGGGACCTGGAGATTAACTATTGACTATCGGGGGCTAAATAAAACTGCCAAACGAGGGGCACCCGTAGTGGCGGCGTACCCTGAACTATTGGAGGTGGTCACCCCTGACATGAAGTGGTTCTCAGTACTCGATGTGGCAAACGGCTTTTGGAGTCTACCTTTAGACCCTGAGTCTCAGTATCGAACAGCTTTTGTATTTCAAGGTGTGCAATATTGCTGGAATGTGTTGCCAATGGGGTACTGTGATGCACCCACAATTTTCCATACTGTAGTGAGAAATATGCTAGAAAAAGAGGGATTGTTACAAACGGAAAGAATTGTTCAGTATGTAGATGACATTTTAATTGTAAGCAAAACAGAGCAGCAACATGAAGAGTTAATGCGGCAGCTGCTAGCGAGCTGCCAAGCTTATGGCTTGAAACTTAACCCCTCAAAGTCTCAGATCAAACAGAAAGAAGTGCAGTATCTGGGAATTCGACTCAGTTCTGGGGGAAGGTCTGTGGATACGGAGAGAATAAAGTGCATTGTTAACCTGCCTATGCCGGTAGACACTAAGTCGTTGCAGTCCTTTTTGGGGCTTACTAACTTTTGCAGAGAATTTATGGTGGGATACGCAGAAAAGGCGGGTCCCCTGTATGAGGTGTTAAAAAGACCACAGTGGACCTGGACGGAGGAGGCAACAAAGGCATGGGAAAGTCTAAAACAGGGATTAATGGAGGCACCCACCTTAGCGGCACCTAACAATGATTTCCCCTTTATGCTGTATCCTAGTGTTAAGAATTTCTGTATAGTTAGTATGTTAACCCAGGATACGGGAGCAGGGGAAAGACCCATTGCATATTATAGAAGGGCACTGACTAGTCCAGAGAGTAAACTGGGGGTCTGTGAACAAACTGCCCTTGCTGCCTATTGGACGCTTCAAAAATCCCAGGCAATGGTGGGAGCAAGCAAGGTGATTGTAAAAAGTCACCATGCCCTGGGAAAGTTACTTAGTCAGGAAAATCTGTCTAAAGGACATGTAAGAGTTGACAAAGCCATTCAGTGGGTCTTCGCCCTCATGTCCGAAAATGTTCAGTTAGTCACATTGAAAGAGCCAGAAATATCTGTATGGGGATTGATTGTTAAGGGTAAAGAACATGTATGTGAACCACAAATGGAATCTAAGGCGCACCCGGTGTTTAAAGCAGCCCCCACTGACCAAGTGACTGGAAAACCCATTTGGTTTGTGGACGGTAGCTCGTATTATGAGGAAGGAAAACGAGTCACGGGGTTCGCAGGAATCTGTTTGAATAGAAATAATGCAAGCGGTGAATCATTCCAATATAAATTGGTTAAAGGAGGGACACAGGCTGCAGAGGTGTCAGCAGTTCTGGAAGTCTTAAACAGAATGAAGGGAAAGCAATCTGAGCTTGTAATAGGAACTGATTCGGATTATGTGTATAAGGGTACCACTGTTTATCTCCCGTGGTGGCAAAGTATGGGGTTTACAGGAACCGATGGCTCAGAGATCAAGCATAAAGCCCTCTGGGAACAAATAGAAAAATTGTCACAACAGTATAAAAGAATTCAAATGGTCAAAATAAAAGCCCATACCAAAAAAGGACCCTTACAGGGGGGAAATGAACAAGCAGATACATTAGCTAAAGAGGCAGCCCTTACGGGTGTACTGTGGGAACCAATGCCAGTGGCAGTAACGACTAGAGCGCAGGCAAAAGTAAAACAGGAAAACGAATCAAACAACCAAAAAGAGATACAGGGATTGCAAGAGCTTCAGGCAAAAGATGATGCAATTAAACAATGGATAATTGAATGCCCATCACAGTGGCAGGGTGTTCCCTTAAAAAAAGAGGGAGAGCTTATCTTAGCTAAACCAGACAATAACTGGGTTATGGTAATCCCACAACAATTGAAATACCTTCTGTTAAAATGGGTACATGGATCACTTGTGGGAGGTCACCCCAAATTAGAGGAAGCATTGGAAAGACTTAAAAAATTGGGGTGGTGGCCCGGCATGCGAGAGGATTTAAATTTACATCTTCACAGCTGTTTAACATGTGCTAAACAGGACCCTGCTAGAAGGAAAAGGCGGGGAGAGTTAATGCACCAAGCGCCAAAGGGCCCCCTTCAGCGGCTGCAGGTTGATTTTGTGGGACCTCTACCTACCACTCCTAGGGGTAACAAATTTTTATTTGTAATTGTTGATAGTTTTAGTAAATGGGTAGAAGCCTTCCCTACACAAAAAGAGACTAGTAAGGTCGCTGCAAAAAAGATACTAACAGAGATTTTCCCAAAATGGGGATTGCCCCACAGCATTGATTCAGACAATGGTCCGGCGTTTATTGGACAAATTTACCGAGATATGGGCACCTGGGCTGGTGTTCCCTTGCCGCTACACATCCCATATCACCCTCAAGCAGGAGGACAGGTGGAAAGAATGAATAAATCTCTAAAAGTTGAACTGTCTAAAGTATGTAATGATCTAGGAACAAACTGGGACGTGGTGCTTCCATGGGTCCTAATGAGGATCCGTAGCCGGCCAAATCGCATGACAGGATTCAGTCCATATGAAATTCTTTTTGGAAGACCTATGCCAGGTTGGGAAAATTTGTTTTACCCTCCAGATTGGGAAACAATTATAGCATTTGCAAGCACCACCTGGATGAACAGTTTTAAGTATTGGCTGGGCACAGTCCAAGGAGCTGCTGCAGCACAGCAGGCTGCAGAACAGCTAAAGATGAATCAAGCTTTTGATGCACACAGTGACATGAAACAATGGAAAATTGGAGACCAGGTAATGGTTAAAATTGAACCAGGTCCCAAGAAAAAATTTCCCAAGGCAGAATGGTGTGGGCCCTGGCCCATTTTGGAAAAATTGGGACCATCCCTATACCTGGTTAACATAGAAGAACAGCCGCGCTGGAAGCATGCTATGCAACTGAAAAAATATATGGGTTAAACCTGTATGTTAACATGTCTGTGCTTGCTTTACAGAAAAATACACAGGATAAACAGGTGCGGTAAGTACCATGGAAACCTTCCAATTAAGCAATGGAAGTTTTATGAGCTTTAATCTCAGAGCTCCCTCTGCACCCCGCTTGCTGCTGCATCTTGCTTGGGGACAATTAAAACGCTTTGAATTGACTAGACCCTACCCCACTACACAATTAAGGGCGAAGGGCCAGTTTACTTGGGGCATTGGTAACGTACTTACCATTTGGTGGAATGATGTAAAAACTTCAGTGTGGACACTGGAACAAGAAGGAAAACAGCCGCTGTGGATGATAGGGCCCGGAATGTTATGGATTGATAATACACCTACCGTCCCTTTGGGAGCAAAGTTCCTATTCGTAAATCCACTAAGTGACGAGGTCATACTAACCCTGTTAAATAGGGATTATACCCAGGAAGAGCCACCGAAAAAGAAATAGATGCGGCTTGTTTATATGGTCAAATCTGAAAATTCTGATTATGGGATGATAAAAAAAAAAAAAAAAAAAAAAAAAAAAAATTTATACCATTTATTCTGTGCCCATGAAAGAGAAGCGAGTGTGATTTGTGTTTTCACAGGTTAAGATGCCAACATGGATGTGGACCTTGGCAGGCGTGTTGATGATAGCCCAAGATTCAAAGGAACTGACAGATGTCATTAAACTGAACCAGACACATTCAGTGACCAGAACCTTTTGGGTCGAAACAGCAGATAATCCTAAAGGATGGGAGACAACTGGCCAACAGTATCCTACCGGGACTGTGGTAAAGTTGGTGTGTGAAACTAAAGGACAGCAACAAAAGGAAAACATCCTCAGGGTATCACCCTTCCCAATCCTGATGGCGTGGAAGGCTAACAACGGTAGCCATACCCAACTTGCCCCTGGCTCAGAGTTTGAGGAGGCACACAAGCGAATTGAAAAAGAACTGACTTTAAGTAAAGAGACACAGGGGGGGTATGCATGCTGTTGGAAAGTTGATGTTGTTGTAAATTGCAAACCTGTGGATATTTTGGTTCTCCCTCCTCCAGTTTTAGACAGCGATGTTCCCGGTACTACACCACAACACCATGAACAGAATGAAAATAAGGAAAGAAAACGAGCAACTCCAAAATTGGAGCGTGCTCTAGTGGCACCAAAGCAAATTATGGAGAATTATCTCACAGGAATGGTGGGGGAAGATCTTACTCTAACATGCATAATCCAACCACACCTGCTCCAAACCAGTACAGTTTATCTGGACTGGTTTCGAGCAATAAACCCGGTAATCAGTTACGTTGAAGGGCAGGTAAAAACATATGGGGATTGGCTAAATAGGGTGGAATTTACAAACGTGCAAAATAAGTGGAGTGCATCGATCCGTGTCCGTAATATACAACTAAGGGATGCAGGTACATACACAGGGACTTGGTCTATAACCCCAAGTACCAGTAAATGCATTTACCATGTACAAGTGTGTGAGAATGCCTGTCCTACCACATTCCCCACACCATCTCCTTCCATTCCTCCATACATTGATACTGACATAGAAGAAGGATGTCCAACTGTACAGCCATGGCCTATATCAGGAATTTTCTTACACCCCACTACGGACTATATGGTAGAGAATGTAGGATGGCTATATGTGCCATTAAAACTGGATTTCGCAGGAATGAACATGCCAGAGCAATGTCCCAGTCACTATAAGGATTGGTTTAACTCTGAACTGCAATTACAGTTACAACTTTGGAAGGGCTCTCAAATTGTCCCACAACAAGATAGAAATAAAAGGGATATACTGGGAACAGCCCTGGGAGGCTCTAGTCTTGGCATGTCATTATGGAATTCGGCAGATATTGAAAATCTAAATTGGAAGATAAGTACCGTGGTGGATGGAATAGGCAAAGCAGTTAAAATGGGAGGGGGTGTTAGCAGCTTACTAATGGACCAACATGCAATCACTATTGACAATATGCATGTCATTGCACAAGGGTTTCAACACTTAAATGCCACTATTTTGTCTCTCATTAACAGTATACAAAACAATGACGTTTCATTGGCAGTGGCCTGCACGGCCTATGGAAATAGGGTAATAGAGATGGTACAGCAAAGTTTATTGCAGCTACAGCTTCAAAATTGGCCACGTATTTTAAATCGTGCCACCATCATGAACCAAATACAACAACAGGGCATAGACCATATGATGCCTATCTTTCTACAATTTGCAAAATTTGACAGCATCCCAAAAAGAAATCAAGGGGAACGCAAATGCATACATCTCATGATGGCAGTGCCCAGATGGGTACAGGAGCCAGTTAAAGTATACTATGCTAATAGTGTGGGGACTCTGGTAAATAAAACTTATGTGCAACATTACCCCACTGTGCGTCTAGTGACGGAGACTGGCTC
>NW_020681472.1:0-3459 GCF_002925995.2 Terrapene triunguis
GCAGCGCGGCGCTCCGGGAGGTGGAGGGGGAAGGGTCAGCCCCGGGCAGTGGCGTGGGGGGGGGGTCAGCAGCTGCGCGCAGAGCTTGAGGGTGGGGTCAGCAGCAGAGCTCGCGGGGGGGTCAGCCCCAACCCCAGACAGAATGGAGCTGGGGGGGAGGGAACAGCAGCTCCAGCTGGGCGGTGCAGAGCTCCGGCTCTCAGCCCCAGCCCGGGCTGTGGGCCACATGGGGCACGGAGCTGCGGGGCGTCAGCCCTGGGTGGTGGTGGCTCTGGCGAGCCCTTTGGGTAGGGAGGTGGCTTGGACGAGCCCCTGGCCATCCTGTCAGGATGTTAGGTCACTTTACCTGGAGGGGCCCAGCCAACCTCCCCCCCACCATTGGTCCCCGCACTGGCCGAGACTGGCCGGGCTTCTCCACCGATCCCAGGCGGCTCGGCTCCGGGGTCAGAGGCGGTGGTGGGCAGCAGAGATCGCTGGGAGACAGAGCTGCAGTGGGGTCTGGACAGGGCACAGAGAGGAGTCCTCAACCAGCCTGCGAGCCAACAGGAGCGAGCAGTGGGCGGGGGTCAGGAGCGGAGAGGAGCCGGCAGGCGGCCTGTGAGCCAACAGGTGTGAGCAGTGGGGAGGGGTCAGAGAGGAGCCAGCGGGCTGGTGGGGCTGGGCTGGGGCCCCTTTGGAGCCCGGGTAAGCCTGGTACTGAGCGGGAGGTGCAAATTCCAGTGCCAGGAGACATACCTGCACAGGCTCTGGTCGAACTGGAGCACAAAAAGTAGCACATGGCCATGGCAGCACTAATGGTGGGAGGGCCGAGCCGAGCCAACCTGAGTACGATCCCCTCAGAGACACTAGCTCCATACCCAGAGGCTAGCAGATCCCGCCCCTCATGCTGCCATGGCCAGATCTATTTCTATCTGTCAGCGCTTGCGCGGTACGTCTGCTCCAGCTGGAATTCCCTCTCCTGCTCGACGTGTCAACGTACTCGGAGAGGGGTCAGACCTGCAGCTGCCGTGTTTAGTGGGGCTCTGGTTCCTCCCAAGTTTTTGACTGGGCTCCTTTCCAGAAGTCGGCCCAGAATGCCCTTCTCTTGCTGGCCACGGAGCCTGTCCTGTCATGTGTAAGCAGAGTCAGAATGAGCTCTACCCTGACATCTGATGGTGAGCTGTGGCAAGCAGTCCCCCGCCTAGCATGATGGGACTGCTTGCCCAAGTGGTCACTTTGGCTGCTGTGGGATCCCCAGTCTCTTTGTTATTGGGGCAGGAGTAATAAAGTGTTGTTATCCTGGTTATGTGAATCAAGGACAGTAGAACTGTACTTGGCATTTTATGACGGAGGGACTCGCCCTCAACTAAGTAGCACTTGCTAGGCAAGGGACATGGGTTCCAAAGCCCAGTGACTTGAGAGAGGCTGGGGACAGATATGTGTGCCTTGTGCTGCTTTTGAGGGCCCCAAACACCACTTTGATATCTCTTACCACTATGTAATAACAGAGCTAATTTTGACTCCATTAGGAGTCTAGTTACATGCTGCAAAGCTGAAATCTTTGGTACCTGGGTCTAAGCATTAGACCTACTTTGGACTAGGTGTTCTGAGTGCACCAGCACTGAGGTTCCCCTACTAACAGCTGAAATCACTGAGAGCTGTGTTGAGGAGGGTGGAGCTGAAGACATAGTGGCGAGCGGCTAACAGGACGGCTAGTGGAGAGGCACGGCTAGCAGGGCAGCTAGCAGAGAGGAGCCGCCAGCAGGACGGCTGGTGGAGAGGCGCGGCTGGCGGTGAAGACTGCAGCAGAACCCCATGGAGAGGCATGGCAAGCGGCCATCAACCCGAGCAGCAGAGCATGTAAGATGCCTCCCCTCATATCTCCCCCACTTCCACCCAGGCTGGGAGGTAAACTCTGCAGAGGAACTTCAGAACTCTGGGGGCTGCACTGACCAAAGACAGAAACTGTGGGAGGTGCGACTTTTGGGTTGCTGGATTCAAGAACCACTCTGGGGCTGCACTGACCAAGGACAGAAACTGTGGGTGGGGTGACTGTTGGGTTGCTGGACTTAAGACCCTGAGGGGAAAAGGACACTGACAAACTTACTTGGGGGTGGGTCTTTTGCTCATGGTTTGTGTTATGAATCCTGTTTGTGGTGTTCCCCCAACATAATGCTGCATTGTTTCCCTCCTTTATTAAAAGGCTTTTGCTACACTCAGACTCTGTGCTTGCGAGAGGGGAAGTATTGCCTCTTAGAGGCGCCCAGGGGGGTGGTATGTAATTGTCCCAGGTCACTGGGTGGGGGCTCGAGCCGGTTTTGCGTTGTGTTATTGAAACAGAACCCCTAGATACTGAACCCGGCCCTTGTTGCTGCCACCTCTGACGGGCAGAAGGGTTTCATAGGAAAGAGTCAGTGTGCTTCCCTCTGGAGGATGCCCCCGCAACAGCTGCTCAGCCACAGGCAATTCCGACTCCAGCCATTGTCATGGTAACAACCCTCACAAACAAGGTGTTCTCCCTCCCTTGCCTGCAGGAACATTTCCTGACCCTCCCTGTGTCCCCCCAACGGCCTCCCTCGCCCCGTGAGCAGAGTTTAGTGATTTCTGGTTGCCTTTGCTGAGGTATGCAGCGTGCCTTCCCTTGCAGCCGCCTCACACCAGCCCCAGGCCTTCTCCCCTCATGATCTGCTGCATCTCAGTGGGCAGGCTGTAAACTCTCTGGGGAAGCTGTGCGAGAAGAAACCAAGGGGACGGAGTAGGTGCCACACGCTGAGCTCGTTTCCCCAGCAGGGTGTTGCGCTGCTGGAGGCAATGACTTCTGGGTGAGACCTAACACCCAAGTACTGCCCCCTTGTGGTCTGAGCCCTTATCAGGATAAGGGAGTTAATCCCGGTACCCGGACCAAATTCCAGGTTGGGTAATTGCATTTTGCTTCCCCTCCATGGGTCTGCACTGCCCAGCCTAACTTGTTCTGCAGCGCCAAACAGCTGTCATGTTCCACCCCAGAGATGGCTGCCTTTCATTGCAGGGAGAGTGCTCGCTGTGTGGATTTCATAAAGTACTCTTGGATCCTGCAGGATGAGAAGGAACAAGATAAACGACGGGTAATATTACTGCCTAGACACGATCAGCATAGCCGAGTCATCCGTATTGGCCATCAGACCCCAGAGCTCCTACAGTGAGTTCCTACTCCCGGACATGCAAGTGTCTCAGATCTCACTACATGGGAACTGCTGACTGTCACGGTGACTGTTGTGCCATGTGCAGGGAAGGAGGCTTGTGGGTAACAGACACACTTGCAGAACTCAGGAGCAGATCACAACCAGGGAAAGGGGTATGTTCATCAGACGATGCATTCTCAACACCCTTGGAAAATCGGCCCTGTACGGTGCCCAAGGAAAAGACTCAACGGTCCCTGCCACGCCCCAGCAGGTGCCAACATCCACATACAGATCATAGCCATTGGAGCGGGGAGCTGGC
>NW_020681473.1:0-3406 GCF_002925995.2 Terrapene triunguis
GGCATCGCTCTATTGAAGTCGATGGAACCATTGCCGATTTGCACCAGCTGAGCATCTGGCCTACTTCATTTAGCTTGAGACGGAGGAAGGATTTGGACTAAAACTGTTCACTCGGCATGGCTGCAGCAGGTGCTGTAAATCTCCAGGTTAGAGACACCTCTTTGCATCAGGTATTTTCCGTTCACTTGTTCTGACAGCGAAATACAGGGAAGTAACAATGATTTTCTTTACATTTTAAGAGTTGCCCTGCTTAGCTTAGAAACACGACACAGACCTAGTGAATTGTCCACATCAGCCCCTTGACACCTCCTCCTGCAAATGACACTGTTTGCTATGGAAAAACAATTAACAGCAGGGAATGAAATTTGTTCTCTCTAATCTGTGTAGTGATGAAAGCTCCCCTACTGCATGCTTCTATTTTTTGAACCATTCAATCCTGCCACTAATCCTCTGCATTCTTTAGAGTATGATCATTGATTTAACTACCATAAGATGTAATTATATTGTCCGCAGGTATGTTTGTCACATCCCACGCTGCCATACCTTCAAGGCCATTGAGTAATTACTCCACAACATGGAATGATTTGCGTGAGCATTTAAAGCTGTATTACTGCTGGTTTTCAGATGCCCTCTTGCTTTCTTCTCCACATCGCATAGGAGACAGTTCAGCAAGACTGTCTCTTACAGAACTCAGACCACTTGGATAAGTGACAAGGACACACATGCAGGTTTGAACCCCAAAAATTTGGATCTCAAAGGTTTGGGTATTGGAATCTAGATCTGAATTTTGCAACCTAAAGCTCAAAACAGCCGTCACCCATTTGCACTTCCTGTGTGCTTAAAACTTTCAAACACATCATGGCACTGTACCCAGCTTCTGGCTTCCTGTGCTCGTGCATGAATGATGTAAAGAGCATCTCTGCCTACCCAGACAGGAAGATGTGCTTCTCTTGGCATCATTTACTGGATGGAATCCTGAAGCTCTGGATGATGGTAATGAAAACCTCTGCTTAAAAATGCCCTAGGTCCTGCTCCATAGTGGTTGACTTTGTTTGCATCAGCAGACAGTATGAATGCCTTTCTCTCCCAAGCTCTCTGCTCTCTTTCACACACTTACACATATATAGCATGACTGTTACTTTCCAGAGAGAAACACCCAAATAAGGAGCAGATTCTGGTGCAGGGGTAGGAGGGCAAAAGTAATGCTCCCCCGCCCCCCATGCATCTCTGCATAAAGGCTTTCTGGAACCCAGTGGGGTGCAGCTCCTTGCTGGTGGGGTGGTGGGGGGCTGTAGCTCCAACATGCACACCCCAGGAGAATTCAGGAGGAGTTTGGGCTGAATCCTGGGGCTCCAACTACGGCATGGCTTCTCCTCACCCCCCTGCAGTGCACAGGCTACAACCTGGCCTACATCAGGCGCTGACTATAGACTGCCTTGTGTTCACCCCTCTTCTGTTAACAGGGCCGCCCAGAGGATTCAGGGGGCCTGGGGCAAAGCAATTTCGGGGCCCCCTTCCATGAAACAAAGTTGCAATACTATAGAATACTATATTCTCCTGGGGGCCCCTGTGGGGCCCGGGGCCTGGGGCAAATTGCCCCACTTGCCCCCTCCTCTGGGCGGCCCTGCAGCTAGCTTCTTAAGGGCTTGATTCTATAACCCTTACTCATGCTGAGTTGGGCCTTGCGCTGCAGAATAACCCCATAGAAACCAACAGGATTGTTTGTGGATTAAGGTGCTGTGAGCTGTGAGCCTGGGTGGCATACACTGGGTGAAATTCCTCTCTCTGTTACACAAGTGTAAACCAGAGACTCCATTGACTTCAGTGGCGCCGCTCACATGAGTAAGTGCTAATCAGGGTGAGTCAGGATTGTAGAATGAGGTGCTAAACCTGCCGAATGGTGTGGAACTGTGTGTTGGAAAGAACCACACCTCCTCTGCTGGGATCAGAGGAAAGGGAACTCTTACGGCTGGGGCCACAATGTTCACCCCTTCATTCCACAACCCCTCCACCCCCCCGCCCCGCCCCGCCCCGCCCCGGTATATTTTGACTCAATCAGTATATAGATGATCTCAGCTATTAACAGACAGGGCCGCCCGGGGGGGGGGAGAGGGGGGCAAGTGGGGCAATTTGCCCCAGGCCCCGGGCCCCGCAGGGATCCCCATGAGAATATAGTATTCTATACTATTGCAACTTTTTTTTATGGAAGGGGGCCCCGAAATTGCTTTGCCCCAGGTCCCCTGAATCCTCTGGGTGGCCCTGGCTAGCTGAGGAAAGCCGCAATTGTGAATCTGAAACTAATCCAAATTCATGTAAAGCCTCTTGCTCTTACAGGCGCTCCCTGAAAGGCAGTGGCAAAGCCCATTGGCAGGACAGTGCTGCTCCTTGTGTGATGTACCTGTTCTGTGGGCGCATGAATGATTCCAGTCTTGAGGGCAGGTGACCCAGCAACTTTGATTAGCATTAAATGAGCATGAAAAGTTGTTTTTTAAATGCAGCATTTGTTCAGTAAAAGCTGCAGCTCTTTCTGACGGCATGGATGGGCTAAGGAGAAAGCAAATCGACTAGGGAGGTGGATATCATATCTAGGTATGCTCCATGGGGAACATGGAGACCTTGGAGGGAGCGTGGGCTATAATGGCAGAGAGAAAGGAGGGTCAGGCCAAAACTGGGAGGCAAGATCAAATCAGTATCTTAGATGCCTATATACAAATGCGAGAAGTATAGGTAATAAGCAGGAAGAACTGGAAGTGCTACCGGGTAATAAATAAATACAACTATGACATTGTTGGCATCACTGAAACTTGGTGGGATAATACACATGATTGGAATGTTGGTATGGATGGGTACAGCTTGCTCAGGAAGGATAGACAGGGGAAAAAGGGAAGAGGTGTTGCCTTATATATTAAAAATGTACACACTTGGACTGAGGTGGAGATGGACATAGGAGACGGAAGTGTTGAGTCTCTCTGGGTTAGGCTAAAAGGGGTAAAAAACAAGGGTGTCTACTACAGGCCACCTAACCAGGTGGAAGAGATGGATGAGACTTTTTTTAAACAACTAACAAAATCATCCAAAGCCCTAGATTTGGTGGTGATGGGGGACTTCAACTATCCAGATATATGTTGGGAAAATAACACAGCGCGGCACAGACTATCCAATGAGTTCTTGGACTGCATTACAGACAACTTTTTATTTCAGAAGGTTGAAAAAGTTACGCGGGGGGAAACTGTTCTAGATTTGATTTTAACAAATAGGGAGGAACTCGTTGAGAATTTGAAAATGGAAGGCAGCTTGGGTGAAAGTGATCACGAAATCATAGAGTTTGCAATTCTAAGGAAGGGTAGAAGGGAGTACAGCAAAATAGAGACAATGGATTTCAGGAAGGCAGATTTTGGTAAGCTCA
>NW_020681474.1:0-1251 GCF_002925995.2 Terrapene triunguis
ATCCCAAATGTAAATGTTAAGTCATGTGATATCCAGATCACTGCTAGGGATGAATTTCACCAGGGATCGTTCTCTAAATGCCATTCGGATGCACTGCTGGCAATTTGGCACAGATCCTTTCGTTGAAATTGATAAACATTTGCCTTTCACTCCTGATCTGTGCTAGGGACGAATTTCTCCTGGAATCCTACTCTAAATGCAAATCGGATGCAGAGCTGGGCATTTGGTAGAGATTCGTTCGAGACAATTGCTAAACATGAAAAATTCATTCCATTTCATAGCTTGGCACGAATTTCCCATGGAATTCTCCTGCAAATGTCACTAGGATGCACTGCTTGCCATTTGGCAGAGATCTCTTCTACCAAATTGTTAATCATGAGAAAGTCATTCCAGATTACTCTTACGGATTAATTTCTAATGGGATCATCCTCCAAATGCCATTCGGATGCTCTGTTGGGCAATTACCCGAGTGTCGTTTGTGACAGTTGCTAAAGATGAGAAACTGAATCCAGAACACTGCTAGGGTTGAATGTCACCTGGGATCGTCCTCCAAATGCCATTCGGATGCACTGCTGGCAATTTAGCAGAGATCCCTTCGTGAAAATAGCTAAACATGAGCAAGTCATTCCAGCTTACTCATAGGGATGAATGACTCTTGGTATTAGTCCTCCAAATGCCATTCGGGTGCACTGTTGGCTATTTCTCAGAGATCCCTTCGTGAAAATTGCTAAACAAGAGCCATTCATTCCAGATCACACCTAGGCACGAATATCTCCAGGAATTATCCTCCAAATCTCGTTCGCCGGCACTGCTGGCTATTTCTCAGAGATCCTTTCGTTGAAATTGATAAACATTTGCCTTTCACTCCCGATCAGTGCTAGGGACGAATTTCTCCTGGAATCCTACTCTAAATTGAAATCGGATGCAGAGCTGGGCATTTGGTAGAGATTCGTTCGTGACAACTGCTAAACATGAAAAATTCATTCCATTTCATAGCTTGGAACGAATTTCCCATGGAATTCTCCTGCAAATGTCACTAGGATGCACTGCTTGCCATTTGGCAGAGATCCCTTCGACCAAATTGTTAATCATGAGCAAGTCATTCCGGATTACTCTTACGGATTAATTTCTAATGGGATCATCCTCCAAATGCCATTCGGATGCTCTGTTGGGCATTTACCCGAGAGTCGTTTGTGACAGTTGCTGAGAAACTGAATCCAGAACACTGCTAGGGATGAATTTCACCTGAGA
>NW_020681474.1:1351-1599 GCF_002925995.2 Terrapene triunguis
AAGTCATTCCAGCTTACTCATAGGGATGAATGACTCTTGGTATTAGTGATCCAAATGCCATTCGGGTGCACTGTTGGGATGCACCCGAGATTCGTTTGTGACAGTTGCTAAAGATGAGAAACTGAATCCAGAACACTGCTAGGGATGAATTTCACCTGGGATCGTCCTCCAAATGTCATTCGGATGCACTGCTGGCAAAACGGCAGAGATCCCTTCGTGAAAATTGCTAAACAAGAGCTATTCATTCC
>NW_020681475.1:0-1455 GCF_002925995.2 Terrapene triunguis
GTCTCCCTTCCGGTTCCTACGCATAGGGGCAGCCAGGAGGCTCCGCATGCTGCCCCGACTCCCAGCGCCAGCTTCACAGCTCCCATTGACCGCCGTTCCTGGCCAATGGGAGCTGCGAGGGCGGTGTCTGTGGACAGGGCAGCGTGCAGAGCCCCCTGGCCGTGCCTCTGCGTAGGAGTCGGAGGGGGAACATGCCACTGCTTTCGGAAGCTGTCTGAAGTAAGTGCTGGCTAGATCCTGCACCCCGACCCCCTCCTGCGCCCCAACCCCTGCCCCAGCCCTGACCCCCTCCCACTCCCCAAACCCATCAGGCCCAGTCTCACCCCAGAGCCTGCACCCCCAGCTGAAGTCCTCACCCCCCTGCACTCCAACCCACTGCCTCACCCTGAACTCCTCATTTCTGGCCCCACCCCAGAGCCGGCACTCCCAACCAGAGCCCTCACCCCCTCCCGCACCCAGGGCCGGCTCTAGGCACCAGCAAAACAAGCTGGTGCTTGGGGCGGCACATTTTTAGGGGCGGCATGGCCGGCGCCAGAATGCCGCCCCTAAAAATGTGCCCCGGCCGCCCTAGCTCACCTCCGCTGCTGCTGCCACGGCACGTGAAACAGCTGATTCGCGCGCCGCCACTCGCCCTCCCTCCCAGGCGCTCAAACCTGGGAGGGAGGGGGAGATCCCGAGCGGCCGCGGCGCACGCCGCTTCTCCCCGTCCCTCCCTCCCTCCCTCCTAGGCTTGAGAGCCTGGCGGGAGGAGGCAGGGCTGGGGATTTGGGGAAGGAGTGGAGTTGAAGCAGGGCCGGGGGTGGGGTAATTAAAGAAGCGAGGGGCGGCCAAAATTGTTTTTGCTTTGGGCGGCAAAAATCCTAGAGCCGGCCCTGCCCACACCCCAACCTCCAGAGCCAGCCCAGTGAAAATGAGTGAGTGAGGGTGGGGAGAGTGAGCGACGGAGGGAGGGGGGATGGAGTGAGAGGGGGCGGGGCCTCGGAGAAGGGGCAGGGCAGGGGGCAGGGCAAGGGTGTTTGGTTTTGTGCAAGTAGAACGTTGGCAACTCTATCTGTGCAGCGCCTGGCACAACAGGGCTCTGATCCCAGCTGGGGCAGGGCCTGTCTCTCACGCTGTGTCTGTGCAGCGCCCAGCACTACAGGGCTCTGATCCCAGCTGGGGCAGGGCCTGTCTCTTGCACTGTGTCTGTGCAGCGCCCGGCACAACAGGGCTCTGATCCCAGCTGGGGCAGGGCCTGTCTCTCACGCTGTGTCTGTGCAGCACCCGGCACAACAGGGCTCTGATCCCAGCTGGGGCAGGGCCTGTCTCTCCCGCCGTGTCTGTGCAGCGCCCGGCACAACAGGGCTCTGATCCCAGCTGGGGCAGGGCCTGTCTCTCACGTCGTGTCTGTGCAGCGCCCGGCACAACAGGGCTCTGATCCCAGCTGGGGCAGGGCCTGTCTCTCACGCCGTGTCT
>NW_020681475.1:1465-1695 GCF_002925995.2 Terrapene triunguis
CCCAGCTGGGGCAGGGCCTGTCTCTCACGCCGTGTCTGTGCAGCGCCTGGCACAAGGGGTCTCTGATCTCATCTACAGCCTCTGGGTGCAGCTGTGAGATAACTAATGATAACGAGCAGAAGCTGCACTATAATTAGCATCCTTCGAACTGCATTCAGGCCCGTCAGCCCCATCCCAGAGCAAGGTGCCCCGTGCTGGGCAGACGTGGCCTACAAGCCATCCCCTGCCCC
>NW_020681476.1:0-2896 GCF_002925995.2 Terrapene triunguis
TGGGCAGATAAACGTGCCAAAAAAATTGCACAAGCAAGTCCTATTAAGATTTGTGCAGCTAGAGTGCCAGAAGAGGAAGTGAATTTAAGAAAGCTATATGCAACCATAAGCCCAGAAGAAAAAAGTAAATTAAAAAAACAAGGCTGTGTATATAAAAATCACCTCTGGTATGGGCCAGGGGGGAGGAGCTGGTAGCCCCGGAGTGCATACGGACTCTACTGCTCCATGCCATCCACTCTCCAATTCATCTGAGGTGGAGACAAATGAGGGCTGCCTTAGAATACTGGTGGTGGCCAGCCATGAAAAAAAGATGCTTTACAATTTCTCAAAAGATGTGTGACATGTGCACAAGTAAATGTGGGTAGAAGAAAAAAGGTGCCTCTGAATCACCAACCACGACCAGAGGGACCATGGCAAAATTTGCAAATTGATTTTACTGGACCCTTGCCACAAAGCAGAGGGTACACTTACATTTTGGTAATTATTAACACTTTTACCCGATGGTCATTCCCAACCAAGAATTGTACTGCTACAACAGTAGCTCGAATCCTAGCAGAAGAAATAATACCCAGATGGGGTTTACCGCTGTCAATAGACTCTGACCAAGGAACTCACTTTACAGGGCGAGTAATGAAGGAGGCATGCAAGGCACTGGGAATAAAGCAAAGATTCCATATACCATACCACCCTGAAAGCTCGGGAATGGTGGAAAGAATGAATAGAACAATGAAAACAGCCTTAACAAAAGCAGTACTGGATACAGGAGAAGGGTGGGCTCGTATGCTTCCTGCTGTATTGTACCGAATTAGAGGCAGCCCAAATAGGCTGACTCAATTGACACCTTTTGAGCTAATGACAGGAAGAGCAATGAGAATGCCTAGCACTGTGATCCTCCCTGCGGGGGAGTCAGGGCTTTTTGCAGACAGGCTGCAGAACTACATCAAGGCATTGGACAGAAAGTTAAAGGATTTATACAACCAAGTGAAGAAAAATCAAACCCAGTTGGATGATAATAGCAGTCTGGACAAACCTGCATTTAAAGTTGGGGATTTGGTAATGTGTCGCATTTACCCAGAAGTTAAAGGAATTTTAAAGCCAAGATGGCAAGGCCCTATGAGGGTCCTTCTGACTACTAATACATGTGCAAAGATTGGGGGAAAATTGGGAACATTTTGGCGTCACCAAAATCAGTTAAAATTGTTTAAATCAGCATCTGTCAATACTAACAATATTTCCACAGATGTTTCCACAGGTGTCTCCACAGGTAAACAACAAAAGGTAAAGGAGGAAGAACTGAATGGTGACCAGAACAACCAGAGCGACCATGGGGAGGCTTCTGCTGTGGCTCCTGCTGTCCCTGTGGTGCATGAGGAAGGACACAAGTAGTGTGCCATGTGTGAAGGGGACTACAAAGTCTTGGGCAATCCCTCATTTGAACACAATTACATGGCATATTGCCACGATGGCTTGGGAGGAAACACACAGACCTCGATACTGGAATTTGTGTGGGATTTTGTAGGAAAGAAACCAAACACTCATGAAAGATTATGTGCCAATTATACTGACATGGTACCAGTGGAGGTTGGGCCTGTTAAATCAGGATGGGGCTTACCACTTAAAGCACGAACGGAGGTAACCCCAAAGGCGTGGCATACATTTGTTAAACGATGGCCCAAATTAAAATGTCCACGACTGGTAACAATTAACCGGGTTATCAAAGACAGAGTGGAACCACCCAATTGTGTGTCATGCCCTGAACAAATCCCTGTTCCAAAACCAGAATTAATAATGATAGGACCAGCCCTACCGGTCCTCACCTCGGTGGTATTCCACACTTACAGGGTCAAGGTGCGTATTCCTTTAAAGAAAGTAAACAGACAATGTGCAAAGGTCAGGCCTCAAATGAGTAAAAACATTACTAGCCTAACAAACCAAATTGGTGAGCGCTTAACTAGACAGAAGAGAGGATTACTAGATACCCTTGCAGGATGGTGACCTCCCTGCCACTATGGAGGAGGGGTCATGTTATTAAAATAGAAGGTGTTGCATACACTAAGGTCGCTGGGAGAGCATTGTATCTTAGTGAAGGTTGCACCCACTCTGATAAGGAAATTCTGTGTACATGCCCATATAATGTTCTAACGAATCTGTCTAGGTTCGAAGTGGCCATTACTAAGAAACTGGCGCACACGGAGCTGGTCCAGATGAACGGTACCTACTGGTGTGTGACTGCCCAGAACCACTCCATCGAGCTAAATGGAAAGCCCTGCCCCTCGAGACATCCATCCGTGTGCATAACGGTCCCCCGAAGGTCAACCCTAACTGTTGACGGGACGCGGCTCCACCGTACTCCGCCAATGATGGGTAACCTAACATGGGATCCAGAATGGCACTACGGCAGTAAGTATCTAGAGGAGGGTCTACAGGCCCTGCAGGCGAAGATCGAGGAGTTGGTGGCCAAGGCCCAGAGGCATATTGGGGAAGGCCGTCTGAGGTACACTCAGATAGGGGAAACCGTGGACCAGGTCGATGTGAAGTACTCAAAAGCAAGGAACCAGGCAGTGGAGGTTAAAGCAATGATTATGGGCGATGCCATCTCAGGTGACAAGGTCCCCTGGGGATGGATCTGGGTGTTATTTTGTCAAGTTATGTGGGGATTGTCTATCCTAACATTCCTGATGGTACTGGTGCTTTATCGGCGACTCCGCAGTAGGCTGGGTACATTAAAATTGATATATTTGACCTGGCGGGTTAGGGAACCTTAGGGTCAAGAGGAGGGACTGAAAGGTTAAAATCCATGTGCATGTTATATAACAACCTGGTATATGGATTGTGCCAGCTCTTTCTCGGACCCAAAGTCCAGAGTTTGGTCTGGAGACCAGAGGCCTAGCTAATA
>NW_020681477.1:0-2341 GCF_002925995.2 Terrapene triunguis
GGGGGGGCTCTGCCTGGGGGGCTGGCAGAGCAGGGGGGAGATGGGCAGGTGGGGGGGGCTGGCAGGACAGGCAGGAGGTGGGGTGGGGTGGGGGGTCCTGGCTGTGTATGGGGGGGCTCTCCCTAGGGGGCTGGCCGTAGAGGGGGCTCCGGCCTGGCGGGTGGGGGGCTCCGGCCGGGGCGGGGCTCCTCTCGCAGCGCTCCGTGAGCCCCGGGCCCCCCTGCGCCAGGCCCGCCCCTGCGCTCAGGTCCCATTGTGGGGCCCCGCGGCCTGTCTCTCGGCCGGGTTCTGCCGCGCCCGCGCCGCGCCGCGCCCGCATGGACTATCCAGGGCCCGGGGCCCCGCGCCGCCCGGGGCAGGCAGCGTGCTCGTGCGCAGGCTGTGCCGCAGCGCGTGCCCGCGCCGCCCTGCCCTTGGGCCCCGACCCTGTATAACGCTCGGAGTTATGCACAGCCCGCCGGTGGGTTATGCCGCAAGCAGGGCCCGGGTGCTCCGCTGCCGGGGCCCCGCGCCTGGCATGGGGCTCGGAGTTATACAGGGCCGCTATGGCCGCGTTACGCCGCATCCAGGCCCCGGAGCCGCGCTGTGGTTTCGCCGGCGCCCTGGATGCCGGCCCGCATTATGCTGGGTGTCTATGGGTGGCGCATGAATTATCCAGCTGCCCGGGCCACCCCATGGCGGAGCCCCGCACTCTGTATGGCCGCGGCTGCTATGCAGCGCCCCTATCGGCGCGCGAGGTGTATCCAGGCCCCAGGGCTCGGCCCGGCCCCGCTCTCTGGCTCGTCGCCTCACAGTAAAGATGGCGCACAGCGGTCGGTGGCGCTTCCCTGCCCGGCCCGGCAGCGGCGGCTGGGGCCGCCGGGGGCTGGGGGGGTCCCGCCTCCGGGTCCCGGCCGTGCGGAACCTACGGGCCCCGGAGCCGCCGCCTCAGGCCGGGGCGGGCGAGGGGGAGCTGGGGGCCCCGGGCTCCAGCGGGGCGGCGGGAAGCGGGGGAGGCGGGGCAGTGCCGGGCTCCGGCGGCCCGGGGGGCCCCGCGGCCGGGGTAGGACCCGGCTTCGATGCGGCGCTGCAGGTCTCGGCCGCCATCGGCATCAACCTGCGGCGGTTCCGGGCGGCCTGCGGGTCCGAGGCGGGCAGCGGAGAGGTAAGGACGGGCCGGGGGAGGGGAGAGCCCGGGAGGCTGAGCCAGGGGCTGCTTGCCCCGGAGAGCATCTCCCGCTCCGCCCTGGGGCCGGCGGGCACACCCCTTCCGTGCGCACAGCCAGCGGGCGGAGCGGCCCCGGCCCCGGCCCCGGCCCCGGCCCGCGAGCCGCCTCCCCGCGGGGAGCACCCCACCCCACCCCCCCCCCGGGGGTCCGGCCGCCCCCCCCCCCCCCCCCCCCCGGGCCGGCGGGCACACCCCCTCGGCCTGCCTGGGGAGCAGGCCACCCTCTCCCGCGCGTGGTGCACAGCGCAGCCCGGCGCAGGTGAGCTTCCCCCCCACACCTCCTCCGCCAGCTTCCCCAGGCTGGCACCTGCCCACCCCTAGCGGGGTGCGGGGGGGAAAGGCCCTGCTCCCCCGAGGTGGATATGGGAGAAGGAGGGGATGTGGCGGCAGCAGCGTTTTGTAGAGCAGGAGATACTCCTCCCATCCCATCCCATCCCCAGACTGAGCAGACACTCCCCACCGGCCCTACTCGGGGGCGAAGAGCAGCCTGCCTCCCCCTCAGAGACATTGCTTCCCCCCAACTCAGACATTTTGTTATTGATCCTCTTCCTCAGTTCTTTCTCCATCATCCTTCTCCAGGAGGAAGGCGCCCTAGCAACTGCCTCTCATGGGAGGAAGGCTAGGAAGGAGGGGTGAGGGTGGGTGAAGAGCATGTGCTCCCCACCATCAGTAGCCGCAGAAGGATGTGGGTAAAAAGCTTCCCCCCATCATCAGCAGGTAGGGCTGATAAATGATATTTACTCTTCCCTCTCTGTTGTGAGCAAGCGAGGGTGGGTAAAGCACATTTGCTCCTTCCCTTCTCTTGATCAGGAGAGGATGGCTAAAAGGAACTTGCCCCTGTCCCCTTTTATAAACAGAAGGCGATGGGGGTCCACGTCTGACGCTGGATCTTTATTCCGTTCCTTCTAAAAGGGGAGTTATTCAGATAAATGCCTCTTCTGATATGTCCAGATATTAGAGTTTCTACATTTGTTTTCTTTAGGATTGAATGGGTAAAGGGATTTAAATAGGTAGGATTGGGGAGCATGAACAACAGCTGCTGGGGGCTGAGGAGGGGGAGGGGAGGGATGCTCTGAAGTGCGCTTGACTGAAACAGAAAGGGAAAGATGTCAACAACCAGCCGCCTCCTGTGTG
>NW_020681478.1:0-1325 GCF_002925995.2 Terrapene triunguis
CGCCCGTGTAGGGAGCAGAATGCCTGGCACTTCCTGTTGGCCCGAGACGCGAACAGGTCGATCTGGGGAAACCCCCACCTTTGGAAGACGGAATAAATGATGTCCGGGCGAATCGACCACTCGTGCGTCTGGAAGGACCTGCTGAGACGGTCCGCCAGCGTATTCTGGACTCCAGGCAGGAATGACGCCGTGAGATGAATCGAGTGGGCGATGCAGAAGTCCCACAGGCGAATGGCCTCTTGGCATAGGGGAGATGAGCGAGCTCCGCCTTGCTTGTTGATGTAAAACATGGCCGTGGTGTTGTCGGTGAGAACCAGCACGCAACGGCCCTGTAGGAAGTTGAGGAAAGTCTGGCAAGCCAGGCGCACCGCCATCAACTCTCGGACGTTGATGTGCAGGGCTAGTTGGGACGCGGACCACAGGCCTTGGGTATGGTGCTCCCCCAGGTGAGCGCCCCAGCCTAGAGATGAAGCGTCCGTAACTAGGTGGAGGGAGGGCTGTGGGGCGTGAAAGGGCACTCCTGCACAGACCGCTGCGCGATCCGTCCACCAGGCGAGAGAGGCCAAGATCGAGGCCGGAACCGTGGCCACCATGTTCAGGTCGTCTCGATGAGGACGGTAGACCGATGACACCCAAGCCTGCAGTGGACGAAGTCGCAGTCTGGCGTGCCTGGTTACGTATGTACACGAGGCCATGTGGCCCAAAAGGACAAGGCATGTTCTTATGGTGGTAATTGGAAAGGCCCTGAGACCTTGAATGACGCTTGAGATGGTATGGAATCGGCTGTCTGGCAGTATGGCTCGGGCACGTCTGGAGTCCAGGATTGCTCCAATGAACTCTATCCTCTGAGTTGGTACTAGAGTGGACTTCTCTCTGTTGAGTAGAATGCCCAGCTCGTGGAAAGTGTTTGTCACTATGTGGACATGAGCCTGCACTTGGCCTCTGGTGCGGCCGCGTACCAGCCAGTCGTCCAAGTACGGGAACAGCTGTATCCCTTGTCGACGAAGGAAGGCCGCGACGACTGCCAGGCACTTTGTGAACACCCTGGGAGCCGAGGACAAGCCGAAGGGAAGGACTGCGAATTGGTAGTGCACCCTGTTTACCACAAATCGCAGGAAACGTCTGTGGGGCGGATAAATTGCTATGTGGAAATAAGCGTCCTTCATGTCGAGGGCGGCGAACCAGTCTCCAGGATCCAGTGAAGGGATGATGGTCCCCAATGACACCATGCGGAACTTCAACTTTACTATGAATTTGTTGAGTCCGCGCAAGTCTAAGATGGGCCGTAGACCCCCTTTTGACTTGGGTATCAGGAAGTAGCGGGA
>NW_020681478.1:1425-4420 GCF_002925995.2 Terrapene triunguis
GGCGATCCCGAAAGGGGGGAGTTGGATCCTGGGTACTGGTTGTGGTGCCGTCCTCGACCGCACCTTCAAAAGTTCTGCCTAGGGCCTGAAGGTGGCCTAGGCGGTCCCTGGTTTATAGCCGGTTGAGGGCCGGTCGACCTTCGCCTACCGCCTCGACCCCGCCTTCTGGGAAAGTCCTGTCTCGGACGAGGCGGGGGAGGGTAGAACCTCTGAGGCTGGGGCCTGAAGGGTCTGCGCTGAGGCCCTGGGACATGCATCCCCAGGGAGCGCATCATTGTCCTTGAGTCCTTAAGGTTCTGGAGCCGAGAGTCCGTCTTCTCGGAAAACAGGCCCTGGCCCTCAAAGGGTAAATCCTGCAGGGTCTGCTGCAGTTCTGGCGGCAAGCCTGACACCTGGAGCCAAGAGATTCGCCGCATGGCTATACCCGAGGCCAGAGTTCTAGCGGCCGAGTCTGCAATATCTAAGGAGGCCTGTAAGGAGGTACGTGCCACCCTCTTACCCTCCTCTACTAAGGCCCCGAACTCTTCCCTTGATTCTTGGGGGACCAGTTCTTTAAATTTCCCCATCGATGTCCAGGAATTGAAATTATAGCGGCTTAAGAGCGCCTGTTGGTTGGCCGCTCTAAGTTGTAGCCCTCCCGCCGAATAAACCTTGTGTCCAAACAAATCGAAGCGCTTAGCGTCCTTCGATTTGGGCGCTGCAGCCTGCTGGCTGTGGCGCTCCCGTGCATTCACTGACGACACCACCAGTGAGCACGGTTGGGGATGGGTATAAAGGTACTCGTGGTCCTTGGAGGGAACGAAGTACTTTCTTTCCACCCCTCTGGCTGTGGGTGGAATAGAGGCAGGGGTCTGCCAGATCGTAGTGGCATTAGCCTGGATGGTACGTATGAGCGGTAACGCCACTCTGGATGGGGCATCAGCTGAGAGGATGCTCACCACCGGGTCCTGTACCTCCACGATCTCCTCCGCCTGGAGGTGCATATTTCGCGCCACCCAGCGCAATAGGTCCTGGTGGGCCCGAAGGTCTATAGGGGGCGGGCCCGTGGCGGTTGTGCCCGCCACCGCCTCATCGGGGGAAGATGAGGAGGATGCCTCCGGTGGCAAGGGGTCTAATGGCGGGTCCTGCTCCAGGGGTTCGTGGAGCTGGGCATCGCCTGACCCTGGGTCCAGGGCCGCAGTAGGTGTAGGCACGGGAGCCTCCATTCCCCCTGGGGGAGGGCGGGAGATGGTGGCCTCCGGGGCCCTGGGCTCGGAACGTGCCGAGCGAGAGGCTGATGGTGGTGGAGCCCCCTGCGCCTGATGATAGGCCCACGGAGTCCAAAAGGACCAGTGCGCAGGTCCCTGTGCAGGGTCCTCGGTCGCCTCCTGCCAATGGCCCAAATCAGCCGTAGCCGCCTGACCCTGAGGAGGGTACGCCGATCTGGAGGCCCGCTCGGAGGAGCGAGATGCCGATCTCGAGGGCCAAGGCAGTGCTGAACGCGACGAAACCGGCTCCGGATGGTACGGTGCCGATCGGTGCCGGTCATAAGGGGATCGGTCCCTGCGCGGTGCCGGTGAGCGGTGCCGGGATCGGTGCCGGTAGCCGCGTTGGTGCCGAGAACCGGACCTTGAGCGGGACGACGACCGCGACGAGAGCTGGTACCGGGAGCGGCCCCTGGAAGTCGAGCGGCGCTCATACCGGTGCCGAGAACTACGCCTGGAGTCCGATCGGTGCCGATGATCGCGATGGTGCCGAGACGTAGAGCGGTGCCGCGAAGAGGATCTTGGCCGCGAGTACGACCGGTGCCGAGGTGATAGTCGGCGCCGGGACTGCGAGCGGCGTCGGGACCTGCTCCGAGACCTGGAGCGGTGCCGAGAGTCCACGGCCGGAGACGGTGGGCGCACCAGGGCAGGCTTGCCCCTGGATTGCATTGCGCGGGGAGCCAACGGTGCCGGAAGTTGAGACGGTGCCGGCTCCGTGAGGGCAATAAGGTCTCTCGCCGTCGCAAATGTCTCCGGGGTGGAAGGGAGACAAGGCTCCACCACCGACCGAGGTGGTGATACAGTCTGCACCGGACTCAACGGCCTCGGTGCCGGAGTCGACGGTGTGGCCGGCACCTGCTTTTGGCGGTCCAAAGGCGGACGCGGCTCTACCCCCGGCACCGGGGGAGCCGGCGTCTTCAGGACAGTAATGTCCTGCGCCTTACGGGCTTTCTTGTGGCCCGGAGATAGGGACCGGCGCCGAGTTCCTTGAGGCGGGCGCGGTGCCGAAGTCGGTCGGTGCCGTGAGGACTTGTCTGCAGTACCGGTCGGAGCCGCCGGGGCGCTGCGCACCGAGGCGCTCGGTGCCGGGGCTGGGCGCGCCGAGGGAGGATCCGGGCTAAGTGCCGCCTCCATTAGGAGCTGCCGAAGTCTAAAGTCCCGCTCCTTTCTTGTTCGTGGCTTCAAGGCCTTACAGATGGGACACTTATCTGCCTGATGGGATTCTCCAAGGCACTTCAGACAGGAGTTATGCGGGTCACTCGGCATAGGCTTAGCGCAGGACGCGCACTGCTTAAAGCCAGGAGCCTTGGGCATGAGCCCGGCTGTGCGCCGGGGGAAAAAGGGGGGAGAACAACCCCCTTAACCCCCGCTAACTATTTACAACTATAACGAAGTAAAAATGAATAACTATCTAAAGAATTTAACAACTATAACAGAACTATCTACACTAATTAGAAGGATAAGCTAGGGAGAGTGGAGAACAGCTATGCCGCGCTCCACAGTTCCAACGCCCGTCGGGGGCGGTAAGAAGGAACTGAGGGGGCGCTGGGTCGGCTGGGGTATATATCCAGCGCCATGAAGGCGCCACTCCAGGGGGCTCCACAGCCGACCCACCGGGTGTTGCTAGGGTAGAAAATTCTCCGACGATCGTGCACGCGGCGCGCGCACACCTAATTGGAATCGATATGAGCAAGCACTCGAAGAAGAACTAATGTGCCCAAGATACATTCTCAGAAAGCTATCAAGGGCAA
>NW_020681479.1:0-6934 GCF_002925995.2 Terrapene triunguis
GTGAACCCGCCGAGGGGCCCGGGCTGGGCAGGGGGCCGGGCTGGGGGCAGGGCCCGCTGGGCGCTCACCGATGTCGTACTGCAGGCTGATCTCCAGCTTGGGCCACAGCATGGCGAGCGCGAAGGAGGCGTAGAAGTGAACGTCGTAGGTGTTGTACATCCGGTACTCCTGGCCTGGAAGCCCAGAACAGACAGTGAGGGGGGCAGAGCTTGCCGGGGGGCCGCAGGGGCACCAGAGGTCCCCACCCCTCCACACAAGACAGGGAGCAGGGGACGAGGGGTTGGGCCCTGACCCCGGCCCTGTGCCTAGCAGGGAATTTGCCCTTCCTGGGGGCTGTGAGCGGCGAGGCAGCGCCCCCGGCCTGGGCGAGGGGGTGCAGCCCCCAATGGACTCCATGGGGGGGCAAGCTGCTCCCTCCCCGCGCCCTGAGGGAAGTGGGTCAGCGAGACCGCCCCAGAGGGTGAGAAGCCCCTTGCCCTAGGCTCAGTCGGGAGGGGTGAGTGGGACCCTCGCCCTGCGGCTCTCAGCCCTGCACATTACCTTCCAAGTAAGCAAACCTTCCGTACTCCCGCAGGACAGGGAAGATCTGGGACAGCCCGGCCCCCGCTGGGCCCTGCACATCCTCTGCACAGGCCTCCGGGGGCAGCTCCAGCCACAGGGTCCCGCCGTCCGCCACGAAGTAGAGCTCATTGAAGAGAGCCGACTTGTACCAGGGGGGCAGGTGGCTGTGGGCGAGAGGGACAGATGGGAGAGCGAATATGTCGCCTCTGTGGATCCCCCTTCACGGAGCCACAGCCCGGCCTCATGGGCAGGAGCCCTACAACCCAACCCACCCCTTCCTCAGACCCCAGGAAGGGCCCCCCCCCGGCCCTCCTTGAGACACAGAGCTGGGGGGCAGCGTATTCAGACACACCTGCCCACCCCCATCTCCCATCGGAGAGAGGACAGAAGGCCGCAGGGGATGCAGGCTCCAGCCCGCCCCAGCAGCTGCACTGAGGGAACCGCTCACAGCTCAGGAGCGACCGGCCTCTCAGGCCAGCTGGGAGCTCCAGCTCCTGGGCCCTTCCAGGGGCTAAGCGCCAGCCTGGCCTGGCTCAGCCAGCTCCGCTCTCCAGACAACAGCAAGCGCCTTGGGCCTGCGTGTGCGCAGCCTCCCCTGCCCCCGGAGAGCCAGGGAAGCAAGGAGTGGAGACACCCCGCTAGGAGCTCTGCCCCACGGCTCTGGCCTAAGGGAACCGGCGAGGAGAGAACCGGCCCCGGGGCCCGGCACCTGCCCACACACGGGCATGGGGCTCACCCACCGGGTGACAGACTCTGAAAGGAGACCCCCAGAGGCCCCCCGCATCGGGGAGCACAGCGAGACACCCGCCCCCGTGCACACGCAGGAGCAGCACGCGCGCCACCCCACACTTCGGGAGCTGGGTGCAGCAGGACCAGCCACTGGGGGGATGCAGGGACCCTCCGACGAGCCACTCTGCTGCTGGCAGGAGGCCAAACCTGCCCCAAACCAACGCTGCAGACCCCTGGTGACAGCAGCGGCTTGTCAATTCTACCCGACCCTGTCTGAGGCCTGGCCAGGGGGCTCCCCTCGGCCCCAGGGGGCTCCCCCCCCACTGGAGATGGCCCCGGCTACCAGCCAGGCGACTACTCTACCTGCTCTCCAAGATGGGTCTCTGCCAGCTCTCAATCTTCTCCTCCCACTGCTCATAGTGCGTGAGCGCATAGTGGGAGAGGGCCGGGCACGCGTCCCCTGCGCTGCCGAAATAGCGCGTGTACCGCCTGCGGGGAGAGACGTTACTGGGTGCAGGCCTGCAGGAGGCAGCCCGGTGCCGTCTGTCTGGCCCTGTCTGCACAGGACAGCACGCTCCCCCCTGCGGCAGGGACCCCTGCCCCAGCCAGCCACCCACAGGGCCTGTTCTCAGCACAGCCCTGGCACTGCCGGGAGGGGTGGGGGCGATGGATTCCCCTCGGGTAGGGGCCCTGCCAGTGCTCTCCCTCCCACCCTCTCTCAGGGCGCCACATGTGCCGGCAGTGCCGTACAGAAACTTTCACGGCTCTAGCACCCTGCAGAACGGGAACTGCCCCTCCCCAGGCTGGGCGCAGGTTGTCACCCTGACACACTGCTGCTGACCCAGGCACAGCCATCCCCACCTGCCTCTTCCCAGCAGGGCTCCCAGCTCGGATGGGAAAGGAGCAGCGGCTGCAGCTGGCCTGGCCGAGGGGCGCTAGGACGGGGTGTCCCAAGGCTGGGGCACCCAGACGGGCCGTGCGCCATTAAAAGCAGCCAGGAGGCCAGAAAGGACCCATGTCACCATCCAGTCTGAGTACCTGCAGCACACCGGCTGCAGCCCCCACCCAGCAGCCCTTGAACCAGGCCCAGTGCTGGGCTGAGACAGAGCGGGGCCCAACCTTGATATCAAGACTCCCAGTGATGGAGTCTCAGAGTTAAACAATGGGCAATACAGGCAAAGGTGCCTGAGGGATGGCAGGCTGCTGGGCAGACTCTCCCGAGGCATGGGCACCACTCAGGAGTCTGCAAACCACATGGCCCAGCAGGCACGGCTCCTCCTTGATGGGACCAGCTGGGGCTATGTGAGACCAGGCTGGGGTGCGTGCTAGGGGGGTGCGGTGGGGGGAGCTGGGCAGTGTCCCAGGGGCACGGTGACCATGCAAGATGCCCGCCCTGGAGGAGGTGCCAGGTCCACGTTGCGTGATGGAGAGAGAAGGCCGGGCACATGGCACACAGCTCCGTCTGGTGGGTGGCAGCTGTGCCTGGAAGCACACGGGGGATCTGGGCACGTACCTTAGATGCAGCTTCTCCTTTGAGCCAAAGTGAATGCGCGGCATGTCCCAGGCCATGCCCAGCTCCAGCGTCCTGTGCCCCCGGGGCGGCACTGTGCAGGTGGCGCAGACAGCTGCTGCAGTCACCTCCCCCTTCTCGGTGAGGCTGCCCTTCCCTGTCAGGTAGGAAAAGCAGACGGTGAGAACGCTGGGACTCTCACCCCCCGAAGAGCGTCCCAGGAGCGGCCGTCAGCCCCACACTGTCCTGCAGGCTCAGGCAAGGAGCGAGGCTGGTCCAGACTCAGCACTTGGCCCCTCTGATAAACTGAGCAAAGGCACAAAGTGCAGAGAAACAATTTCTAAACACGTTCAGTGACTGCTTCTTGGAACAGCAAGTTCTTGTGCCTACAAGGAAAGGCCAACCAGAGGCGACCCCGGCAATTACAGGCCAGTAAGCCTAACCGCAGTGCCAGGCAAACTGGTTGAAACGATAGTAAAAAACCAGAATCGTCAGACACACAGGTGAACACAATTTGTTGGGGAAGAGTCAACACAGCTTTTGAAAAAGGAATTCATGCCTCACCAATCTAGTACAAGTCTCTGAGAGTGTCAACAAGCATGTGGCCAAGGGGGATCCACGGGATACAGTGTACTTGGACTTTCAGAAAGTCTTTGACAAGGTCCCTCACCAAAGGCTCTTAAGCAAAGTAAGCTGTCATGGGATAAGAGGGAAGGTCCTCTCATGGATCAGTAACTGGTTAAAAGACAGGAAACAAAGGGTAGGAATAAATGGTCAGTTCTCAGAATGGAGAGAGGTAAATGGTGGTGTCCCCCAAGGATCTGTACTGGGACCAGTCCTATTCAACTTATTCATAAATGATCTGGAAAAAGGGGTAAACACTGAAGTGGAAAAATCTGCACATGATACAAAACTACTCAAGATAGTTAAGTCCCAGGCAGACTGCGAAGAGCTACAACAGGATCTCACAAAACTGGGTGACTGGGCAACAAAATGGCAGATTAAATTCAATGTTGATAAATGCAAAGTAATGCACATTGGAAAACATAATCCCAACTATACATATAAAATGATGGGGTCTAAATTAGCTGTTACCACTCAAGAGAGAGATCTTGGAGTCCTTGTGGATAGTTCTCTGAAAACATCCACTCAATGTGCAGCGGCAGTCAAAAAAGTGAACAGAATGTTGGGAATCATTAGGAAAAAAAGAGAAAATATCATATTGCCTCTATATAAATCCACGGTAGACCCGTTGTCACAGCGTCCCCGGGCGTTGCTCTGGAACTGCTCCCCATAAAGCCAGTCAGGACTTTGGGGAGCCTCCTCTCCCTCGGAGCAGACCGTCTTCAGGGCAAGAAGCTCACACGGCTTCACCTCCTAGGTCTCTCCTGGGAGCATTCAGCATATGCCCCTCCGTGCGCTTCCCACAGCGAGTCCGCCCAGGCGGGGTCCTGGGGAACCCAGAGGGTCCTGCACCCCCACTTCACAGTCAGACGTGACTCTCAGCCAGCCAGTAACACAGAGGTTTATTAGACGACAGGAACACGGTCTAAAACAGAGCTTGTAGGTCCAGCGAACGGGACCCCTCCACCAGGTCCATCCTGGGGCCCAGCGAGGCAGACCCCCGTCTGCCCTCCCTTCCAGTCCCCAGCTAGCTCCAAACTCCAACCCCCGTCCAGCCCCTCCCTCTCTGGGCTTTGTCTCTTTCCCAGGCCAGGAGGTCACCTGATCTCTTTGTCTCCAACACCTTCAGTTGGCACCTTTGCAGAGGAGGGGCCCAGGCCATCGGTTGCTAGGAGACAGAGTGTCGGGCATTTATGTACCCTGGCCCTTTGCTCTGCAGCAACCATACACCCTTATCCCACCACCTAGATACTTAAGAACTGCATAGGGGAAACTGAGGAAAACATTAAGAACAGTCCCACTTTGTCACACCCACACCTTGAATACTACATGCAGTTCTGGTTGCCCCATCTCAAAAAAGATATATTGGAATTGAAAAACGTTCAGAAAAGGGCAACAAAAATGATTAGAGGTATGGAGCGGCTTCCATATGAGGAGAAATTAATAAGACTGGGACTGTTCAGCTTGGAAAATAGATGACTAACGGAGGATATGCTAGAAGTCTATAAAATCAAGAATGGTTTGGAGAAAGTAAATAAGGAAGTATTATATAACAGGGTAAACAACATAAGAACCAGGGGTCACCCAATGAAATTAACAGGCAGCAGGTTTAAAACAAACAAAAGGAAGTATTTCTTCACACAACACACAATCTGTGGAATTTATTGCCAGGGATGTCGTGAAGGCCAAGACTATAACGGGGTTCAAAAAAGAACTAGATAAGTTCATGGAGGACAGGTTCATCAATGGCTATTAGCCAGCATGGACAGGGATGGTGTCCCGAGCCTGTTTGCCAGAAGCTGGGAATGGGCGAGATGGGATGGATCACTTGATGATTTCCTGTTCTGTTCATTCCCTCTGGGCATCTGGCACTGGCCCCTGTTGGAAGACGGGATACTGGTCTAGCTGGACCTTTGGTCTGACCCAGTCTGGCCGTTTTGATGCCATTCTTGACTTTGTCTTAAGTAACACACAGGAGCCAATTCAAGAAGTGACAGCAGCTGAGCCACTAAGTAACAGTGACCACAATCTAATTAGGCTCAATGTCCAGGGGAGAGGGAAGCACCCCAGTGACAGTCACACAGCGTTAGCAAAATGCTCCTTTCTAGAAGGGCCTTAGCATTAAATGCAGAGGAAGTACAGTCTTTCGTGGTGCCACGGATACTACAAAAACCCAGCAGCAGAGGCTTCACAGACAGGCGCCCCACTGGCCAAACAGGGACCTGGCATGGAGCACATGGCCACAGCTAGTGGCAGGGCTGAGGGGCTATTGGAGCCAAAGAGAAACCCTTCAAAATTGGAACTCTGCCCCTAGTGCGGCGATAAACGGGTGCTGGAGTTACAGCAGGGCCCGTGCCAGAGGTCAGCGCAGATTTGAAGACCCAGTCACTAAGGGTGATAAGATGGAGGTTACTGACTCATAACTCAAGTATCAGAGAGGGAGCCGTGTTTGTCACTTTTTACAGATCCAGACTAAGAGTCCTGTGGCACCTTATAGACTAACAGACGTATTGGACGTAACAGAACGGACGCAGTGGGTATTCACCCACGAAAGCTCATGCTCCAATACGTCTGTTAGTCTATAAGGTGCCACAGGACTCTCTGTCGCTGACTCATAACTGGCGTTCTCCATGTTGTCTGCATGCTCCCGCTGCTGGGCCTGCACAGGTCAGACACTGGAACCTTCCCGGAGCAGCGCCACAGTGCTCCTGCGCCCCCTCCCCACGAGGGAGATTACAAACTGGACGTGGGAACTCCCTGCCCCTCAGCTCTGTCCACTGCCTCTGCAGTCGCAGCACCGAGACCCCAGAGGAGGAGGGAAGGGGGGGGGCACCGTCTCATTTCTCCTGGGCACTTGCCAACTGATATCAGCTGCTGCTCTGCTGCTTCCACTGGTATCCCGTAGATGGCGCGGAATCTACGTCTATTTCCAGAGTTAATGAAAATCAGTTGTACTTCCATCATATCAGGTCTTTTCACATCTGTAAAAGTCCTACAATCCAAGTCATTTGGTACAGGGCCAGAGGACCCGGATGATACATATTCCCTTCCTGCTGTGACAACAAACCCAGGACTGCAGGCAGACATTTGAAATTCCCCTTGGAGACACTAGGGAGATCTGTGTGCCACTGCTGCCTTAGCCAAGCAGGGACTGGTACAATTACGTTGGCCTTGTCCTGATCTCTCTCTTTCCAGTACTGCTGGGAAGTGGGGAACACATGGGATGGGATGGGCCCTGCTCCCAGTTAAGGAGAAATGCATCTGAAATTGGGTTCTTTGTCTCAAGCAAAATCAAGGTCCTTCCTGTCCCTGCTGGCAGCGAACACATCTCTCTGGATCCCCCAAAGACCAAAGACATCTTGAAGTACTGGATCCTTCAGAGACCATTTGTGTGGATGCATCAAATCTCTGCTGAGCTCGTCCACTTTGCTGTTCTCCTTGATGATGTTCGTCCATCGTTATTGATGAAGACCTCAACAACTCATTTTTTCGATGACTGGGCTCTGTGCG
>NW_020681480.1:0-1534 GCF_002925995.2 Terrapene triunguis
AATTACTTGCCTGGCTGGGAGAGGAAGGACTTGCTAATAGCTGTTAGCACAGAGAGCCCACCCCATCAGCCAGTGAATTCTGTTAAGCAAGAGAAATCAGGGTTTGATCCTGCAGGACAAGGAGGAAAGAGAAAACTGAATTTTGCAAAGGGAAGCAACAGGTTAACCCTAAAATGCCCAAATTCCAATAGTATTGAGCCAAAGGTGTGGCATAACAAACATGATTGTAAATGGACACTTGCAATGAATTTGTTGTTATTGTTAATGGTAATTTTTGTAACTAACGTGTTGCTATTACCACAAACTGTAAAAATGTACAATGTGCCTAATCTTTTGGAAGATCCCTTGAACATGTTAAAAGGAATACATGAGAACACACTTTATGTTAAAAGGCCTTGTTATACTGGTGTTTCACAGTTAATGCCTGTAAACAGTATTGGAACTTTTCACAGGAGAAAAGACATTCCAAACCTAATGTGCTGTATGAAAAGGGAAACTGAGGCACGCTACCATATTGCTTTCGCAGCTAAATGCCAAGATTCCTGTACTATGAACAACCTTAATGTCTACATTAACTTGATGTTGATTGGGTTCCAAACATTTGCCAGAGCTTGTATGGATAAAATAGCTGTTTTCTTTAGCTCTTGGCAAGATCACATGAGACATACAGGAACCATGTTGCAAAAGCAGATCCAATCTACTATTGTTCTAACTAAGTTTTACCTTGAGTTTGTAAAGAGATTCAATCATGTTATTGAACATGACTTTGATAAACCATTTCTGTTATACACTGGTATGGCTTCAAACCCAATACTAGCTGTAGTGAGACAGACCCAAGGATGGGGAGCTCTTGGGATGCAGTCAGTGATGTTTGTGTCATCCCTTCCTGCATCAATTTTGTGTTGGGGGTGTGACGTTATTGATATAATCTGGGACCATATAGATCATTGTTGCAACCAAGGTCCTGTAGTGGCACCAAATCTTGTATAAAGGGGGTCAAATGAGGTGTCTAAGACAAGGTTATGAATTACTGGTTATAATTATGCTGTCTATATGTGTGTGTCAATTTTGTAGTTGAAGTTATGAATATTGGCTCTATACTGTCTGTATTTCAAACTTATGCTATGCTTCTGGGAAACATCCCAGACAAGCTGGTGTTAGCTCTGCCTGCTATACAATGAACCCATAGAGCGAAGGCAAATATGCCTTGAGACTCAGCAAAGTATGCAGGAACTGGCCCATGTGACTCCAGACTCCATTTTGCTGTAATTTTCCACAGGGAGAACAAAGAGGTGTTCTTACACCTGGAAAAGACTATATAAGGCTGATGCCTCATCTCCATTTGGTCTTCAATCCTGCTTCTTACCTCTGGAGGGACTTCGCTACAAGCTGAAGCTTTGAACAAAGGACTGAGGACCCATCCCAGCTGGGGATGTATTCCAGAGACTTGATTTGAACCTGCAGTTTATTCTATCGCTGCTGCAAGCCTGAACCAAGAACTTTGCCATTACTGTATGTAATTGATTCCATTTAA
>NW_020681481.1:0-4626 GCF_002925995.2 Terrapene triunguis
TGCCACAAACTTTTATCACACACCTTGTCCTCAACAGTTCCCTTGTTGTTTTTCACTTTTTCTTTTTGGGGCCTATTTTTGTTTGTAGTTAGTTAGTTTTTCTTAAGAAAGAGGGAAGAGAAATGATACCCATATGGAATGGGAATTGTAGGACCAACAAGAGCAGGAGGGTGGCCTTGTACCCCCACTGACCTGAAGCTCTTCATGCCAAGTCAACTATGTGCTGGACTTAACTCACCACACCGGCTGTGTGCTTCATGCCAGTGTCTCTAAGGTTCCTGGATCCATCCTGGTGCATCAGGTCCAGCATCAGAGATCCAGCACCCTTTGTCACTAGAGAACTGCTTGCCAAAATGATTCTGGTGTCTGGATCCATCCAGGTTGAAGTCTTGTACTGAGGGTCTGGCACCCTTACTTCTGAAGAACTCCTAACCAAAGTGAATATGTGCCTGGCAGGAGTGACAGTGAAGTGGATCTGTCCAGGATGACATAGTCCACTGTGGAGGACCTGGCACCATTGATTCTGTGCTTAACATGTACAGCGTGGAGGTCTCTAGATCCCTCCAGACATGAGTAACCAAATGTGGATCACAAGGTTCTCTAATGAAACCTGTTGCTGGCCTCATCTTCAACATGGAGGCCCAGTCTCCTGGAAATTATAGTTCCTAGCATGCAATATTCTATCTTGATCTGAGTAACTTGACTGCATGGTATGCCGCGTCCTATAGTCTCCACACGCTGCACCGGCTGGTAGCACCACTTATTGTGCAGCTGTTTCTGAGCCCAGGTTTAAAAATTTTTGCTGACGTTTTCTTTGAAAATCCGTAGCTCCCCCATGCTTTGGAGCCAGGGCTTGAAATTTGGAAGTGGGGTCACAGATGTGTTTTGTTTTTTAGGTTTTTTTTGGGGAGGGGGGGAGGGTTGCTGCCTCTGTGAAAATCTGTCAACATTTGGGCAAGTTATCAGCGTTTGAAAAATTGCAGTTCTCACACGCTCAGTAGACTTTTTAGATTTTAGCAGTTCAGTTCCCCAGAGATTTCATCCACACTTGACATATGCCAGCCTGGGGCTGGGCAGGACTTTCTCTACAGCTCTGGGCTGCACTAGGCTATCTTGGGTCTAGGCTTGGTCACTGAAACTGAGAGCCCAGAGACTTCTCTCCTATGTTTTCAATCACTCCCTGCTGAGGATGGAGGAGGAAGCTGCCTGATTTGAATGCAGAGGGGAAAAGAGCCAGACCTGGGGGAGGATTGGAGGGAGTAATTTGGACAAAGAGCCTGATTGAGGTGGAAAGGGAAGATTGGGATTGGAGGCTGGCCAAGGGGTTTCGGAGAGAGAGACTGGGCCTGGGAGCCTGGTGTGGAGACTGGGCCTGTCTGCTGCAGGGACGGGGAGTGGCTGGGCATGGAGATTTAGACTGCAAATGAGTAGAGTGGGGGGAAAGGAGATCTGCAAAGAGCTGGGGTGAATTGGAACTTAGTGGGCAAAGAGACTAAGACAGGGAGTTTGGGTGGGCAGATGGACAGGACACTAGCTAGGATGAGGAGTCTAGTGAGAAAATTAGGGATAGAGAATGTGGGGGAGGGGAGATTGGAGGACAGGTGGTGAAGACAAACAGATCAGGTGAGCCAGGAAGGAGGGGGTAGGAGATTGGGACTGACTGAGTAAGGAGACTGGGGAAAAAGAGCTGGGGGTTGGGTGGAACTGGGAATGGCTGAGTGAGGAGACTAGGAGTCCAGATAGATCAGACTAGGACTTGATGGGCAAGGAGAACGCGACTGGGTTGAAAAACTTGAGTGGATATTGGGACTGGCTAGATGAGAATAGGTCTGGGATGAAGAGACGGAACAGAGACAGGTTGGAGGGGACTAGGTAGAAGAGGTCACACTTGGGGGCAGTGGGCAGAAGAGTTTGTGCAAACTAGAGCATACTCCTCTCCCCACCGCAGAATGGGACCCAAGATTCCTGACACTCACCATTCCTCTGCTATCAGCAAATATCTGTGAAACCTACTGACAGTGTTCCCTCCTCTTTTAGTACTGGTTGACATAGGGGATGAGAACCTACTACTGCTATCAGTTAAACCATAATCGGAAGTGGCAAAGGTCTGTGCAATGGATCTAAATGTTGCAGCCCTGCTGATGACCCATGTGGGTGTCAATATGATGCCACATGATGGAATTTCTGGGTTTTTTTCAGTGAAAATTCAGGAACTTACATACAAAACGATGTTAAAAGAACATTATTAAGACTGCAAAAATAAACACTCAGAAATTAGGGGATGCCAGTATTAAGGTTTCCTTAGTGTGCATATGCATTATGATATAGTCTTTAATTACATGATTGCAAACCACTTATTCTGCAGGACCCCTGTCTCATTCAGTGCACAGGATAGAACTGCTCTGGTTGCGTAATAAAGGTGTCTGCTGTCTGTAGGACCCCTGCTTCATTTGTTGCAGAAGCTGGAAGGTGGTGGATAGTGAATGAGGGAGGAGATTGCAGGAAGAGAAAGGACAATATTATGGTTAAGGAAGCTGAATGCTCCCCCTGCAGAACTGAATTCTAGAGTCTATCCTTGCCTCTGCCACAGAGTTCCTATATGATTCTGGGCAAGTCACTTAAACCAAATTTTTTGCAGGTGATCACTAACTGTTTCTCATTTTGTGGGTGCTGAACTTGCGATCATGGGGACTGATTTATAGAAGTGCTGAGTACTCCCATTAATATCAGGTGCAACTCTGAACTGTGCTTTGAACATGTGAAGTGCTATATAATGCTAGGTACTCTGAAAAATTAGGTTCTAGGCATCTAAAATTGGGTACCAAAAATTGATGGGTACCTTTTTACCTTAATCTCTTTGTTCCTGAGTTCCCCATCTATAAATGTGGATAATACCACCACCTCATTTTACAGGGGTGCTATAAAAATTCAAGTTTGTGAAGTGCTCAAATGCTATAGTGATGAGCACAATACAATAGCCCCTGTAGAAATTAATTCTGTGTTTAGAGGAGGATTTGAATAGTGTGCAGTAAATAAGACCTTCAGCCACACACTGACCAAGGAGGAAACAAAATATTGACTAGCTGCTCATCAATCAAGCACGGTCCATCTTGTGCACTGAATAAGGCCGCAGTCCTATGGAAAAAGTAGTATATGATCATGCAAGTAAAGACTGTATCATAATGCATATACACCAGGGGATTGAATTTGGATTGCACAGGCAATCTTAATTCTGGCATTTCCTGACTGTTGACTTTACAATTAATGTTCTTTTAACATAGATTTTTGGTATGTAATTATAAATTAACTGCATTCTATCCTCTCTAAAAAATGTAGGTCTGACCCTTGGCTTCCTGGTAAGATGAAAGTGCAGCCCTGTGTTGGGCATAGTTGAGAGACTCTGTGGAAAACTTGTATCCTCTACAGTTGCAGATGGATGAGACCAGGCTCTCCATTCCATCTTGACACTGATCTGTAAACAGCACACAGGTTTGCTTATTTGCATTGCTATTGTAAACACAGAGCTGATTACCCAAATAGCCGACTGTTTGTTTTAATTGATGATTCTTGAATAATTGATTAACTGGCAGGTTTCTGCAGCAGGGGGATTACCGTATTTATTTTAATTAGCTAATTGCACAAGCATGCCTTCTTTAATGTGCTCTGCAGTCAACACAAGAAATCTACTGCAGAGATGTGGGTAAGATTGTTGGCGCTACTGCTGAACTGATGCAGAAGTACCACTAACAATTGTACCAAATTTTGAGTACCTAGATACTGGGCCTTTTATTCATCTTCTGTTGGGATCTGTGGTGAACATTTGAATGAAATAAATGTCAAAGAGGGAGAGAAATATTTAGGTTAGTACATGGGTTATAAGTAAGAGTAATGGTATGGAGCTCAGAGAACTTCAGATGGAATAGCTTCATCCTGGCAAGATCTATGTAGTCATGGAATAGTCTCCTAAAGGAAGTGATGGAAGTTGCATCAGATTTGACAAAATATCATAAATTGTATACTCTACAAACCATCGTGTTGGCTGGTTGGATAGACTAGATGACCTACTAAGTGTGTTTCCCATCTAATTTTTGTTGTTCTCGTGCTGATGTAATACAAGCTTGCCATAGAGAAAAATGAGACCTGAATAGGAAAACATGATCAGTGGTTGTTTACTTAGTCATTAAAGTGAGAATTATAATAGTGCTATAATTACCTGAAAAATAAAACATACTTGCATTAGGAATAGACATAAAGGACAGAATTTGAATGAGTCCGAGAGGCACATCTCTTCAGCAAGCTCTTCCAACCAGCATTACCAGCAGCATAGCTAGGGTGAGGTTCCCAGTTCAAAGAAGGCTCAGCCAAGATGTTAGTTACCAAGAGGAGGATTGGGAGAATGGCACTGATTATATCAAGTTTCTATCTCCTAGAACTGGAAGGGACCTTGAAAGGTCATCGAGTCCAGCCCCCTGCCTTCACTAGCAGGACCAAGTACTGATTTTGCCCTAGATCCCTAAGTGGCCCCCTCAAGGATTGAACTCACAACCCTGGGTTTAGCAGGCCAATGCTCAAACCACTGAACAAGGGAACTGTTGAGGACAAGGTGTGTGATAAAAGTTTGTGGCA
>NW_020681482.1:0-1027 GCF_002925995.2 Terrapene triunguis
TGGGGCCAGGATGCACTTATCAAAGCTCCGTGCAGTCCTGGGTCCCCCCTCACTCACCGCAGCCGGGGTCTCGCGGCCCTTCAGCCTCACCAGCTCCCGTTCATGCTGACGCTGTCTCTCTTCATGCTGCCTCTGTCTCTCTTCATTCTGCCTCTGTCTCTCATTCTCCTCCCGTTCATGCTGTCTCTGTTGTTCACGATCCTCCAGCTCTCTCAGTTTTAGCTCTATCTCCCATTCCAGCTCATTCCGCTCCACGGATGCCGCGCGTGGCCGGGAGGATCCCCTGCTGGCCGGCGAGCGTCGGCGGGAGGATCCCCTGCTGGCCGGGGGGGTCACGGCGCCCTCGGTATTTGCTGGGCTCCTCCCCACCCTTCCCCTAGGCATAGGAAGGAGGGGTCTCGGGAAGCCCTCAGCAGCCGGCTGACCACTCCCAGCTGGGACAGACACTGGGGCCTGCGCTGCATCTGCCAGGCTGCTTCCCTCAGAGACAGGGATCAGTTCATTCGAGCGATCTCCCTTCTCCAGCTGGGCAATGAGCTGTTCTTTGGTGAGCCTCCCAATGCGCACCCCCCTCTGCTTGCACAGCTCCACCAGGTCGCTCTTAAGCCGCTTGGCATACATCTTCCTGCTGGCCACTCACAGGCCTGTGTGCTCACCGCTCCCCACAGTTTCCAGGGGGACCCCTAGTGTGCCAGCCCTTCTCGAGGTCACCACCTCTCTGCCAGGGTCGAGCTGCAGACTCCTCCGCCCCTGGGACCACTCGCTGCGATCCCCCGGGGGACCCTGTCACTGCAAAAGTCCTTCTCGCTGGTCACACACTCCCAGGGGTGATAACCGTCTCTCTCTGACTCTTCAGCACGCCTGGTCCCAGTCAATCCCCCTTCGCTTTACTTCTCCCCAGTCACTTACTGCAGGAAGCGCCGTCCACGGGGTGCAGTAGATCCCGCCGCTGCCACCAGTTGTCACGGAGTAAGGGGGAGTCAGGGCCCCGCACCCCTCTTCCTGAGATTGACTGTGACTCTTAACC
>NW_020681483.1:0-1137 GCF_002925995.2 Terrapene triunguis
GGCTTGCAGGGGCTGCGGGTCGGGAGTGAGGGGCACCGGCAGAGCTGGGGGGGGGTAACTCACATGTCCTCCAGGGAGGGGTCGGCGCTGAATGTAAATTCCCCTGAGGTCCCCCCCTCTGCTCCCTGGTCTCCGGCTGCGGGGATCTTGACAGCAGACAGCGCCCCCTGCAGGAGCCGGAGCGAATAACAAGGTGACCCCAGAACCCCAACTTCACCCGGCCCTGACCCCATGCGCCCCCCACGCTAGCGCCTGGGACCCCGAACACACCGTGGGGGGTCAGCACTCGGGGTCCGTGCACTAGTCACCTGGGAGAGGGCTGGGGGGAGGGGGCTGCGGGGGGGAGTGGGGGGCACTGGCGGGGGGGCGGGGACTCCGGGGCGGGAGGGGGGGCACTGGGAGGGGGGAGGGGGAGCCCCAGCAGGTTCCGGGGCTCTGGGCCCCCCACAGCCCAGCTGGCCCCACATCTGGGGAAACGCCCCGAACTGCCCCCCCCGGCTGATGGGAGCCCCCCCCGAAGCAGGTCGCTCCCCCCGCCCCCCAGGCTGCAAGTCCCGCCCCGCCCCTCCCCCCGCACCTGGCTGCCCACCCGGCTCGGCCCGGCCATGCCTCCCTCGAGCCCCGGTACCGCGCCGCCCCGCGCCCCTGCAGCCAATCAGAGCGGGAGCCTGCCCTGGCCGACCAATGGGCTTGCCCGACCGGCGGCGCAGCCAATCAGGGTGCCCGAGGCAACGGGAGGGGGGCGCGCGGGGACCGAGGTTGTACCGAGCATGCGCAGTGACGCTGCTGACGCGGCTGCCCGGCCCCTGCCCGGGAGTGCGAGTCTCTTGCCCGCTCCGAGCGGGTGGCACGTGGGAGGGCGGGGTCTGAGCCGAGGGGGCGGGGTCTGAGCGGGGGCGGGGCAGGAGCCATTGCACCCCTGCACCGGGGGTGACCGGATGTCCCGATGTTTGGGTCCTTTTCTTATATAGGCTCCTATTGGCCCCCCCGTCCCGCTGTCTGGTCACCCCCCCTGCAACCCCTGCGGGGGATGGGAACCTGGCCAGCCCCCTGCACCCCCAACGCCAGCCCCTCCCCCAGCCCTGCCCCCTGCCCCCCCCATACCTGCCCCCTGCCCCTCCCCCAGCCCTGCCCCCC
>NW_020681484.1:0-1545 GCF_002925995.2 Terrapene triunguis
AAATAATTCCTCTCCCTCCCTGGTATTTATCCCTTTGATATATTTAAAGAGAGCAATCATATCCCCCCTCAGCCTTCTTTTGGTTAGGCTAAACAAACTGAGCTCCTCGAGTCTCCTTTCATAGGAAAGGTTTTCCATTCCTCGGATCATCCTAGTGGCCCTTCTCTGTACCCGTTCCAGTTTGAGTTCATCCTTTTTAAACATGGGAGACCAGAACTGCACGCAGTACTCCAAATGAGGTCTCACCAGCGCCTTGTATAACGGAAGCAGCACCTCCTTGTCCCTACTAGAAATACCTCGCCTAATGCATCCCAAGATCGCATTAGCTTTTTTCACAGCCACGTCACATTGCCGGCTCATAGTCATCCTGCGATCAACCAGGACTCCGAGGTCCTTCTCCTCCTCCGTCACTTCCAACCGATGCATCCCCAGCTTATAACTAAAATTCTTGTTAGTCATCCCTAAATGCATCACCTTACACTTCTCACTATTAAATCTCATCCTATTATTATTACTCCAATTTACAAGGTCATCCAAGTCTCCCTGCAGAATATCCCGATCCTTCTCCGAATTGGCAATGCCTCCCAACTTTGTGTCATCCACAAACTTTATAAGCCCACTCCTACATTCGGTTCCGAGGTCAGTAATAAATAGATTAAATAAAATCGGACCCAAAACCGAACCTTGAGGAACCCCACTGTTGACCTCCCTCCAACCTGACAGTTCACCTTTCAGTACTACCCGCTGCAGTCTCCCCTTTAACCAGTTCTTTATCCACCTCTGGATTTTTATATTGATCCCCATCTTTTCTAATTTAACCAATAATTCCTCATGCGGTACCGTATCAAACGCTTTACTAAAATCGAGGTATATTAGATCCACCGCATTTCCTTTATCTAGAAGGTCTGTTACCTTCTCAAAGAAGGAGATCAGGTTGGTTTGGCACGATCTGCCTTTCGTAAATCCATGTTGTAATCTGTCCCAATTGCCATTCACCTCAAGGTCCTTAACTACTTTCTCCTTCAAAAGTTTTTCCAAGACCTTGCATACTACAGATGTTAAACTAACAGGCCTGTAGTTACCCGGGTCACTTTTTTTCCCCTTCTTGAAAATAGGAACCACATTAGCTATTTTCCAGTCCAACGGTACCACCCCCGAGTTTACAGATTCATTAAAAATTATCGCTAAGGGGCTCGCAATTTCTCGCGCCAGTTCCTTCAATATTCTAGGATGAAGATCATCCGGTCCGCCCGATTTAGTCCCGTTTAGCTGGTGAAGTTTGGCTTCCACCTCTAATACTGTAATGTCAATCCCCCCTCCTTTATTCCCCTCTGTCCTGCTCCCTCTATTCCTAAGACCTTCATTAGCCTTGTTAAAGACCGATGCAAAATATTCATTTAGATATTGTGCCATGCCTAAATTATCCTTAATCTCCACTCCATCTACATTCTTCAGCGGTCCCATTTCCTCTTTCTTTGTTTTCTTCCTATTTATATGGCTATAAAACCTCTTACTATTGGATTTAATTCCCCTCGCAAGGTCCAA
>NW_020681485.1:0-658 GCF_002925995.2 Terrapene triunguis
AGCCGTCTCGTGGCGGCTGGAGCTGCTGGTGAGCAGGGGGCGTGTCCGGGGATCGCAAAAGAACAGGGGAGACGTCTCGAGGCGGCTGGGGGGTAGCGCAGAGTTCCCGTGGTGACTGGGGGGAATGGGGGGGAGTGTTCGAGGGGTGCAGCTGCTGCGGGACGGTGTGGGGGTCTCTTGTTGGCTGGGACAGCAGGAACATGGAGGGGGTCCCTGGCTGCTGGGGCAGTAGCGGGGTGGTTGAGGGGTCCCCCGGTGGCTGAAGCGGCTGGTGAACCGCGTAGGGATCGTTCGGCAGCTGGAGTGTCGAGTGGTGGATGGGCGATTCTCTCAGGCTCTGTGGCAGTTGGTAGGCGGCGGGCTGGGGTCCCGTCTGTTGGGGCACATCAAGGAGCTCCTCGGGCATTGCGCACAGTGGTGGCTGGAGCCCAGGGAGGGAAGCCCCCAGCCGCTCTGGTGGTGGCGGCCGGGGCATGTGGTGGGGGTCCCCTGGCTGCATAGGCGGCAGCGGCGCGGTGCAGGAGACCCCCAGGGGCTCAGGCAGCGATGGCTGGGGCAGGCAGTGTGGCTCCCCATGGCGCTCAGGCAGCAGCGGCTGGGGAGCGGGGCTGGGGTCACCCGGCGTCCCGGGTGGCGGCGGCAGCCGGAGAACGCCACA
>NW_020681485.1:758-1217 GCF_002925995.2 Terrapene triunguis
TCAGTGGCAGCCGGGGAGAGGGGCAGGGGTCCCATAGTGGCCCGAGCAGCGGCGGCTGCGTCGTGCCGCGGGTCCGCTCGGGCCAAAGCGGCCAAGGAGCGGGGCAGGGGTCCCTCTACGGCCCCGGCAGCGGCGGCCAAAGCGCGCTGTGGGGCTTTTCTGGCTGCCCGGGGGGCAGCGGCCAGGGCGCGGGGCAGGGGTCACCCAGAGTCCCGAGCGGCGGCGGCAGCACGCCGCGGGGCTCCCCGGGCTGCTCGGGTAGCGGCAGCCGGGGAGCGGGGCTGAGGTCACTCGGCGTCCCGGGCGGCGGCGGCGGCTGGAGCACGCCGCCGGGGTCCCCAGTCTGCACATGGGGCAGCGGCTGGGACGCGGGGCAGAGGTCCCCCGGCGGCATGGGCGGTGGGGGGGCTGCGGGAGAGTCCCCACGTGCGGGTAGGTCCTGGGGCTCCGTGGGGCACT
>NW_020681486.1:0-4939 GCF_002925995.2 Terrapene triunguis
TGTTTCAGTAACTCCTGCTCCCCGGGGACACACAAGCCCCTTTCAGCAGGCTCCATCCCTCTGCTCAGTAAGACAGGTGTGAATAATGGCACCAAGTCCCCCCTAGCTCCCCCTCTCAGTCGGACGGCTCCGAACACAGGCCGGGAACGGACGCGTCTGCCAGGCTTGCTACGATGGGGATGGTTATAAATCAATGTCAGCAAATCCCAGCAGAATCGCCACATGCGCTGGGAGTCTCCAGGGACTCCAGTGTTTTCTGAAAGCAAAATGTGTCTTTAAAGACTGAAGGGCTAAGAAGAAATAAACACTCTTGTTCCCCTTAGGGGTGTGAGATGCCTCTGCTTAGCTATCTGGCAGCAGGACCTCCCGCCACGCTGTCATCTGCAGGGCTGGGGCTGTCACCTCTATGTCTGGCAGCAGTGACACTGGCCTTGCCGTAATTCTGCAGGCAGTGGCCATCGAGCCTTGCACTAGAAACCCTCTGCTGAAAAGTGAATAATAAGTCAGTGGATTTCTGCAGGACCAGACAACTTGCACCCAAGAGTACTAAAGGAGTTGGCCAAGAAGCTCTCTGAGCTATTTTTAACCAATCTTGGAGCACTGTGGAAGTTTCAGAGGACTGGAAAAAAGCCAATGCTGTGCCAATGTTTTAGAAAGGTAAACAAGATACACAGATAACTTTAGGCCAGACCCCAATCCATGAAAAAAACCATGGTAAAGGTGATAGGGGATGCAATCAGTAAAGTTTTGAAGGATGGCATAATCAATGCCGAGCAGCATGGCTTCATGGGAAATAGGGCTTGCCAAACAAACTGGCCGTAGTTTTTCGATGCGATCAAGTTGGAGTTTCCTTCTACCTTAGCATGGAGACACTGCCGGGAACCTGCCCTGGGACAACCCCCTTCACCTGCTCTCAGCTGGACTAGTCCTGTTCCTACCTCGGCTACCTCCCAGGGTCTCTGTGACACCCCCCAAGGCACAACCTGGACTATGGGACCGTTGTGTCCCAGCTCAGGGTCCCTCTCACACTCCTCTGCTAGTGACCAGCAGTCCCTCTGCCTTCGCTCTCACTCAGCCATTAGCCCGATGCACAGGGAGACATCAGCAAAGCCCCCCAGCCCCTGCCTTGCCCCCCAGCAAGACCGTTTCTTGAACAATGCAAACCATTAATTAGTTCACCACTTCATCAAAAGGTAGCAGACACACACCAGCCTTTGAAATCTGAGCAGATCCCCCAAGCACTTCAGACAAACCGACTGGTAAAGACAAAGCATTAAAATAAGTTTGTTAACTACAGAAAGGTGGATTTTAAGTGATTGTAAGTGTTAGGCCCAGAGGTCAGAGTTGGCTGCTGCCTTGCTCCTCGAATCCCCTTTTGCCCCTGGGACCAGGGCCTTGAGTAGTTCAAGCCCCAGTCTAGCTAGCGAGGAATTCTCTGGGTGCCCCCAGAGACTCTGAGCGAGGTCCCAGACACCCCCGATCCCTTTGCCTGCCAGATCTGCTCACTGGCATGGTGAGGGGGATGGGCGTTGGGTCAGTCTGCGTCCAGTGTCTCCACGCCCCCTTTCTGCAGAGCTGCTCCCAGGGGCTGCAGGGCTGGGCGGCTCGCACACAGGCTGCGCGTGGATTGTGTGTGTGTGGAGGGGGGGTCCATATTTCCTCCCTCCCCACTGCACACTGCATCATTGTTGGCCGCAGTCCAGCCCTTAGTAAAGAATTTGTATTGCTCCAGTGCTGGGGAGCAAGGGGTTGGGAAAGGAGAACATTGTACAGTTCATTGCATGTGCTTTCAGATACTTTGAGCTCAGTTAAACTTGGCTTTTCAGCCCCTGGGGGCGGGTCTGTGGGTTTGTACAGTGCCTAGCACAGTGTGGGCCAGGGGCCTGCCTGGATCTGCTAGGCTCTACAATAGGAAATATTCATTCCCCAATGCGCTGCCATTGCTCTGTGGCGCCCAGGAACGCAGAGCAGCCAGGAAGCAGGCTGTGGTGTTCATCCTGTACCAGAGCATCCCCATGAGGCATTGTCGTCCATCCCCTGCAATCCAGTACTTGGCTCTCCAGCCGGATCTCTCTGGAGCCCCGCCCAGGACATCATTGTCCTTCATGTCCTTCCCCAGGATTAAAACCCAGATAATAGACCAGAAAGTCTCCTGCCCCACCTGGGGTCTTACTTCAGCGCCAGTCTCTTCACCCAGTGACATCCAAAGGAGAGATTCCATCAGCTCACAAGTGGGCTAAAGCTCTTAGCATCTCCTCTGCCAGACCATCAGCATGGGCCATGGCCCTTGAGTCCTGCCCCCTTCCTGCAGCTGGTTCTTCTCCTCTCCCCCATGTGTGGGTCCTTCTTCCACCTCTCCACCCAGGAGAGGGGTTCCACCTGCTCTGAACACGTCCTACATGGACCCACCCAGCTCCTCCCCAGCCGGGGCTGTTACTGACCTCAGCCTGCCACCTCCTCCAGGGCAGCCAGGCCGGCTAACTGCTCACTCAGGCTCCCATTAACCCCTCATTGGCTGAAGCGGGGTGGGGGTGGGGTTATACGCCCATCACACAGGCTTTACTGCTGCTCGGGGTCTCCAGGGCAGCTGGCGCGTGATGGTGAGTCTGGCCCTTGATTGGTTCCCGCTGGAAGGGGCTGGAGCCGTGTCATTGAGAGTCAGCAGCAGGTGGAGCAGCGGCTGATGGGCTGGATTGGCCGGGCGGCAGAGGGACACGAGGACCCTGCTCGCTGCATCACCCACTGGTGCTGCTTGTTTCTTGGGAGCCGTGTGAGTTGCACTGGAGAGGGGCCCAGCGATCTGTGCTGATGTTTCACACGCAACGCCCAAACGCCAGCCCGGCCAGCCATCCAATTCCCAGTGGGGAGATCAGGAGCCCACCACCGACCTCATGCTGACTCCAGTCCTGGGACAGTCTCTGCAGAGCACCACTGTGAGCGTCATCTCCTGCCCAGACACCACTGACCCCTCCCGGTCCGTCTCCACTGGATTCCCACCTGCAGCCACGTCAGAACCAGTCCCTTTGTCTGCCCCTCTGGGAGTGGCTACCCCACAGCTGGGAGCGAGCCTTGTGCCAGCGCGTTGAAATAGCAGCGTGGACGTTGCGGCTCGGATGGTGGCTCAGGCCGTCAAACCCACTCAACCCTCTAGGCTAGACAGCCTGTGCTCCCGCCCAAGCCTCGGTGTGCACACAGCTATTTGTGATGCACTGTTTCGAGCCCCGTGAGTGTGACTAGGCCTGCCTGGGCTGGGAGGCGAGTTCCCAGCTCCTGCATGGACAGCTACGCGTTCAGACCCTACAGAAACTCACGCCTGTCTCATCCTCAGCTCTCTCTGCTCCCCTGCTGCTCCCAGCCCTCGGGCCTTACTGCCCACTGGGCCCCCTCGCCTACTCTCACTGTCCATGCCTCTCTCTTCAGATGAGGTCAAGTCTCAGGGGTAGCCATGTTAGTCTGTATCCACAAAAACAAGAAGGAGTCCGGTGGCACCTTAAAGACTAACAGATTTATTTGGGCATAAGGTAAAACCCACTTCTTCAGATGCATGGAGTGAAGGTTACAGCTGCAGGCATTGTTATACTGACACATGAAGAGAAGGGAGTCACCGCACAAGTGGAGAACCAGTGTTGACAGGGCCAATTCGATCAGGGTGGATGTAGTTCCTCAGATGAGGGACGTCTAAGTACCTAGACAGACAGGCAGGCTGGTGCTGTCCCTTGCCAGGGTCATTTCTCTTGTCTACATCCACCAAATCTCTTTCCCCTGAAAATCCCCCCCAGCTCTTCAAGCCGCCCTGCCCTCCTTAGCCTGCTGGAAGGGTGGGCTGGGCTGGTGCTTGGGAGATCTGGGGGCAGACCTTGGGTGCATCACTGTGTCGCTACACGGCTCAGATCCCAGCTGTGACCTGGGCACATTAGCATTCCCTTCCTCCCAGGCCTTGCCTTGTCCATTTGGATGGCACTCATCGGGGCAAGGACTGTCTCTGACCCGGTGTTTGTACAGCACCGGGCACGCTGGTTCACTGTCTCATCAATCATCTGGAAAAAGGGAAACAGTGAGGGGGCAAAATTTGCAGATGATACAAAATTAGGATAGTGAAGTCCAAAGCGGACAGCGAAGAGCTACACAGGGATCTCACAAAACTGGGCGGCTGGGCAACAAAATGGCAGATAAAATTCAATGATGATAAATTTAAAAGTAATGCCCATTGGAAAACATAATCCCATCTATACATATAAAATGATGGGGTCTAAATTAGCTGTTACCGCTCAAGAAAAAGATCTTGGAGTCATTGTGGATAGTTCTCTGAAAACCTCCACTCAATGTAAAGCGGCAGACAAGAAAGCTAATACAATGTTAGGAACCATTAGGAAAAGAATAGATAATGGGACAGAAGATATCATATCACCTCTATATAAATCCATGGTACGCCCACACCTTAAACACTGTGTGCAGATGTGGTCACCCCATATCAAAAGAGATACATTAGAATTAGAAAAGGTTAAGAAAAGGGCAACAAAAATGACGAGGGGTATGGAATGGCTTCCATATGAGGAGAGATTAATAAGACTGGGACTGTCCAGCTTGGAAAAGAGTTGACTAAGGGGGGATATGACAGACGTCTATAAAATCATGGCTGGTTAGAGAAACTAAAGAAGAAAGTGTTGTTTACTCCTTCTCATAGCACAAGGACTAGCTGTCACCAAATTAAATTAATAGGCAGCAGGTTTCAAACAAACAAAAGGAAGTATTTCTTCCCACAATGCACAGTCAACCTGTGGAACTCCTTGCCAGAGGATGTTGTGAAGGCCAAGACTATAACAGGGTTCAAAAAAGAGCTAGATAAGTACATGGAGGATAGGTCCATCAATGGCTATTAGCCAGGATGGGCAGGGATGGTGTCCCTAGCCTCTGTTTGCCAGAAACTTGGAATGGGTGA
>NW_020681487.1:0-619 GCF_002925995.2 Terrapene triunguis
GGGGGGGACCCCAGGACTGGCCCTGGGGAGGGGGACGCGGCTCATGTTGCACGGGGGGAAGGGGGGCAGGACTAACTGTGGAACCCAAGCCCCCGCGGGGGAGGGGCTCTCCCTGTGGGTGTGGGGGGGTAACGTCTCCCTGTCCATCCGTCCCCCCCAGAGAGCAGACGCGGTTCCGGGTCTTCGTGCTGCTGCCCCTGCTGCCCGGCTTCGAGGGGGACATCGCCGAGGGGGGCGGGAACTCGATCCAGGCCATCCTGCACTTCACCTACCGGTACGGGGGGGTCACAAGGGGGGCCCCGGGGGGAGGAGGAGGAGGCGGCGGCTGGGGAAGCGACTGCAGGGGGGGAAGGGGAGCCCAGAACTAGTGTAATGTGGGGAGGGGGCCCAGGACAGGGTGAACTGTGGGGGGGGCACAGGGGCCCCACTCACCGGCTGCCTCTTTCCTTCTCCCCCAGGACGCTCTGCCGGGGCGACTCCTCCATCCTGTGCCGCCTGAAAGCTGCCAGTGAGTGTCGGGCGGGGGGCAGAGCAGAGCTCCACTCTGACCCCCTCCCCTTCCCTCCCCTCCCAGAGCCGGGAGAGAACCCAGGAGTCCTGGCTCCCAGCCCCCCCCCCC
>NW_020681487.1:719-2240 GCF_002925995.2 Terrapene triunguis
CCCCCCCCCCGGCAGTCGGGGACGAGTGGAAGAACTACATCTCCATCTGTGGGCTGCGCACCCACGGGGAGCTGAGCGGCACCCTCATCACCGAGCTGATCTACATCCACAGCAAGATGCTCATTGCCGACGACCGCCGCGTCCTCATCGGTGAGTGCCGGCGCGAACCCAGGAGTCCTGGCCCCCCACCTCTCTCCGCCTGTAACCCACGAAAGGCCACTCGCTGCCAGAGCCGGGGAGAACCCAGGAGTCCTGGCTCCCAGCCCCCCCTGCTCTAACCCACTGGCCCCAGTCCCCTCCACTGGGGCACTGACAGGGCTGGGGGGGCAGGGCTGGGCTAGCAGGGGGCTGTGGGTCGGGAGTGGGGGGCACCGGCAGAGCTGGGGGGAGTCCAGGGGTGGCAGAGGGCTGTGGGTCGGGAGTGAGGGGCACCCCAGAGCTGCGGGGGGTCCTAGGGGTAGCAGGGGCTGCGGGTCGGGAGTGAGGGGCACCGGCAGGGCTGGGGCGAGCCCAGGGGTGGCAGAGGGCTGTGGGTCGGGAGAGAGGGGCACCGGCAGGGCTGGGGCGAGCCCAGGGGTGGCAGAGGGCTGTGGGTCGGGAGTGAGGGGCACATGCAGGGCTGGGGCGAGCCCAGGCGTGGCAGAGGGCTGTGGGTCGGGAGTGAGGGGCACCGGCAGAGCTGCGCGGGGTCCTAGGGGTGGCAGAGGGCTGTGGGTCGGGAGTGAGGGGCACCCCAGACCTGCGGGAGGTCCTAGGGGTGGCAGAGGGCTGTGGGTCGGGAGGGAGGGGCACCGGCAGAGCTCTGATCCGTCCTTTCCCCCCCCAGGCTCTGCCAACATCAACGACCGCAGCCTGCTGGGGCGGCGGGACAGCGAGCTGGCCGTGCTGGTGGAGGACACGGAGCTGGTCCCGTCGCTCATGGACGGGGAGCCGTACCAGGCGGGGAAATTCGCACTCAGCCTGCGCCTCGACTGCTTCAGGTGGGTGTGCGCGGGCCTGCTGGCCACACCCCCAGCTCTGTGCCTGCCCCTCGCCCTGGAAACACGGGGTGCAATCCCACGCCCCCCCCGCTGCGCTGTTACCTGGGCACGGGCACCTCATCCCAGCGCTGGGCCCTTCTCCGCAGGTCGCTTCTGGGGCAGTCGGGCGCCTCCAGCCTCGACATCCAGGATCCAGTCAGCGACCACTTCTTCCACGGGGTCTGGAAAGCCACCGCCCTGGGCAACGCTAACATCTATGATCAGGTGTGTGGGAAGCCCGGGGGGCAGGGCTGGGCTAGCGGGGGTTGCGGGTCGGGAGTGAGGGGCACCGGCAGAGCTGCGGGGGGCAGGTGCTGCGGGTCGGGAGTGAGGGGCACCGGCAGAGCTGGGGGGGCAGGTGCTGCGAGTTGGGAGTGAGGGGCACCGGCAGGGCTGGGCTAGCAGGGGCTGCGGGTCGGGAGTGAGGGGCACCGGCAGAGCTGCGGGGGGCAGGTGCTGCGGGTCGGGAGTGAGGGGCACCGGCAGAGCTGCGGGGGGCAGG
>NW_020681488.1:0-5917 GCF_002925995.2 Terrapene triunguis
TTTAAGCATCATTTTCGTTCTCAGTGACCCAGAATTAGTAAAGTTTGGCTACATTTATTTCAGAAGCATTTTGGCTGTAGAGCAGTGTTATCAGTAACAGAGAGAGTGAAAATTTCAGAACTTCAAAATGTTGGAATTTTGAAGAGAAAAATAAAAAAGGAAAAATTTCTCCCTTCATTTTTAACCAACTATGGTGCTGGTCAATTTTTTTCAGATTTTGAAATTTTGAATGTTAAAACTCTTTTATTTTATTTTTCTTGCAGATCCCTTTCCTTTTGTTTTTTGACTAGCTCTATGCAGTAATGACCATTGAGGAGTTTACTGACATCCATCTGATTGCGTATGTAACATGCTCTCAAGGGAAGTTCATGTCAGACACACATACAGGGGTGGCGCTGTCATAATAGAACAGGATGAACACAATTGACTTTAGATTCTCATCTAACAAGCAAGGACTCCAACTCATCACAAACACAGTCCAAACTGCTCTTCCAGTCGCAGTCCCTAGTACTGGTACATCTACCTTTAGGGGTTTTGATGAATTCTGGAGCAGAAACTTGCTGGGGTTTTGCAGCTGATTTTGGTCTCAGGTAAATTGGTTGCTGTATCTAAGATTCTGCTCTGTCTGGTTAGTTTGCACTGCTCTAGAGTCCATTGGCAGTTAGACCTATTGTCTGGATCTTCTTCTGAAAGTCAAGGTTAGGCCTGGCTGTGGGTTGTGTGCTACTCACTGTCTGTATTCAGAGGGCCCCTTCTCCTGAGGCCAGCCACCTGATTGATGTTAGCCCATCTGGGCCCATTGTCTATTAGCTAAATTTCTGTACCAGATCTGTCATGGCCCCTTCTTATTGATAAGCCAGAATGCAAATAGTTGTCACTTGCTAACTTTTCTCTTGCCTAGACTTCCTGGACTCAGCTGGCCTGGTTAAGCTGTATGTTCCCTTTTTCCCCTGGTCTGCTTCTCTCTCCAACCATTTTCTAGTCCGTGAGAACAGGCAGGGCAGGAAAGCAGACTATTTTGTCCTTTCTACTTCTAGACCCCGCACTCTCTCCCCACTGCAGCTTTGCTGCTTCCTGCCAACTGAAGTAATTTCAAACCAACTATTTCAGTGATGTCCAGCCAGAATAGACCATCCCTGGTTACTGAGGGAACACTGTTGTCTCCCTTACTTTAATATAATGGGCAACCACTATTTCCTGTAGCCCAAGAATAGGGCTACATAGAGTCAAGGCCAGGAGGGACTACCAGATCATCTAGCCCGACCTCCTATATATCACAGCACACCAACACCACCCAACGCCTGCACAATAAATCCGACAACTGAAATTAGACCAAAATATTACAGCCCACAAGAGACTAGAACTCAAGGTGGCTTCCTCACCACCTCCTTTGCTGCATTTTCATGCCAGCCCATAAAAGATCTGAGAACAGGGGCTGAGAGGTATTCTGAAGTGGCAGCCACCCCCGCAAGAGGGAGCTTAGAGCAGATGCAGCAATCAAGTAAATTTGGGGGCTTTGGAAAAATCTAACCTGTAACATCTGGGGCAGCTAGGGGTAAGGGCCATAGCAGAGGTAGACATGAAACGGTGCTAAAAAGAAAAGAGGAAGGGCAGAAGTCTATACTGGGTGTAAATCTAAAATTTAAATCCATGTATTAGATTAAAATGTAATAAAACACAAGAAGGATTTGGATGATTGACTCCTGACTGCACAAATCACTGAGCTTGTACACTCATAGCTGGTGACACCTCTATGCAACTGCAGCCCCATGAATAATTTACCTGTTTATTTTTTTTATCTCTATGTATTTATGGCACAGTAGGTTGTCATGGTATCTGAGCATGAAAATAGAGGAAATTGGCCTTTGTTAGCCTTGGAATTATAGTAACTGGTCTTCAGTATATATACATGTCTGAAAGCATCTGAGAGAGCACCATTCCTAACAACTTAGGCTGTTGTGGCAAAACCTGCCCACAGAGTGTCACTGTTGATCCAATTTAGACTATTCTCTGGCAGCGGAAGATATATAAATAGAAGCAAAATTATGAAATATTTCTTGTGTCAGTCGTCACCTGAACTCTCAAGACCTCCTCTCGGACTCTGTGTGATAAATATCTGTTTAACGTTGGTTCCCAAATGTGCTGCTCCCCTATTATAAGCACCTTAGAATTCTTTTTCTTGTTCAAAGCCTATGGCTTCCCAGAATGGTGTTCTAATGAAAATGGTGTGTATAGCTGTGTCACAGGTTTGCCAGATCTCATTAAGCTTGATGCTGTATGTGCACTTGAGAGCACAACTCCCACTGAGGTCAGTGGCTGCAGAATAAGGCCCATCAAGTGCTTGTATGACACATGCAAGTAAACTTGTCCATCAGACAGTTGCGACGATTCTGCCATTATAGCTAATATGGAGAGTTGTTGTAGCTTTGTTGGTCCCAGGATATTAGAGAGACAAGGTGGACAAGAGCGTAGTGATTGTCTGGTTTCACCCACATAGTTGCTATTGGGGCATTTAGTGCACTGGATGAGGTGCCCCACATGTTGTTCTAGGTGTGTGTAGGAGCCACGGATCTTGAAAGGTGTGTTGGGTGTATGCGCGTTGATCATTGAATAGTGGAGCTATGTCTGCAGGTTTTGCATCTGTTGTTCTGACAGTGTCTGGTGAACATTCAAACAACCCCCAACCATGGGCGGTGGGTCACATAGGCCGGGGGAGGCTGTGCCTCCCCAAACAGCCAGGCGCAGCCCCATTCCCTGCTTACCACCGCTCCCTTTGGCTCTAGTCCTCCAGCCCCCAGTGCTCTGGCTGGGGAGGGGGAGACTGGGGCCGCATGCTGCCCACCCTCCCGGTGCTCCGGGACTCGGGGGGCTGCAGCCGCCTGCCCTCCTTCACTTGAGTTAGTTTCCCAGACTGAAGAAGAGCTCTGTGTAAGCTCAAAAGCTTGTCTCTCTCACCAACAGAAGTTGTTCCAAGAAAAGATATTACCTCACCCACCTTGTCTCTCTCTTATAGCTAATACTTCAGTAACAAAGCGACTGAAAACATGGACAACATGGACATACTGAGGGAGCAACTCCCCCTGCTGTTACTGCACTTGGCTGCATGTCCTCAGTGATTTGTTCCTAGCATATCACATTCCTGCTCCACTAGTTGAGATCCTGGGGTGCCAGGGTATAGAGCACTGCAGTGAGCTGTATGCTCAGTACTCATTTGGTCTGATTTCTTCTACATTTACTCTTGAGTTTGTGTTGGCTTCCTGTATGTGGGTGACTGTTATGTCTCCCCAGCACAGACACCATGCTGGGTGGACAGCTGCAGGGAGGCGGGGGAGTGTCTCAAAGCTGATACAGTTTACTCATTGTTTTTGAAGTGCTGCCCTTCCATCGACCAACCAAATGCAAACCAAAATAGCCCCGAAATCTTACATTGCCTGAGGCAGCATTAACTCTCAATGGGATATTCATGTGGTTATTCACAGGACCAACAGGGGATGGTGTTGGTGAAAGCATCTTTGTCCCAGCTGTTCCCTCTCAAAACCCAAGGAGCTCGGTACTCCCGGTACACCAGTGTAACAGTTTCCACTGTGTCCCATGCTGGGGAGATGATTCTCCCTCACTCCAACAGTGAAGGGGCTCCACTCCACCTAGGGTGACCAGATGTCCCGATTTTATAGGGACAGTCCCGATTTTTGGGGCTTTTTCTTATATAGGCACCTATTACCCCCCCCACCTCCTGACCCGATTTTTCACACTTGCTATCTGGTCATCCTAACTCCACCCACGTTGGATTTTCTCCATTCACCTAAGTGGAGGGAATCGGCTGGGCCCATTAATCTAACTGTTTTATGTTCATAGTAGGCTAAAAATCATATGGGTGGGTTCCTATAGCCCAAGGCGCAAAATAAAATACAGGAAATCTGGAATTGGAAGTGAAAGATTAGTTGACTTTTTTTGTAAATTAATGTAAAACAGGTGCCCCAAATGCTCTGTATCCCAATTTCCTCACCTGTAAAGGGGAGTTGGACATTTTAAAATTTCCAGAAAAAATGGGGGAAAATGTCTTTTTAAAAATGTTTTGTTTTTTCAACCAGTTCTACTAATTAATGGATTTCAATGGGACTATTCATGTGCTTAAATTTAGGCACATGCTTAAGAACCTTATTGAATCTGGGCTTAAGAATGAGAAGTGCTCTTATGCTCAATATTAGTGTTATTCTTGAACTCAATTTCTGTTGGCTTATTTAAAAAACTTGTTTATTGGTTTGTAAATATCAGCAGTAGGTCAGCAAATGCTACTAATAGGTACTGTTTTTTCTTCTATGGGTTGAAAGTGGCTCTGAAGGGAATAATTTTTTAACTATTTGAAAGCAAAATATGCTCTGTACATATGGCAAGAGTCATGAAGCATAACTGAGGATATAATTGGCAATAGACTTGACTGCCAGCATAGTCTCCTTACAAGTTGACTTTATCTTAGATTCAGGGAGGAGAAAACCATATCTGCCCTTGTCACGGAGCTCAAAGACGAAGGAGTATTTGATGCCCTCATCATAAGCCCAGTCCACAGAGCTACCAGAAGTAGGGTCTGTAAAACATACAATATTGGCATAGTTAGTTGGTACTACAGAAACATAGTGACAGGAGAAAAGGGGCAAAAAACCACTTTAAATAGGAAGGTGTGTGTGTCAGAGGGATGGGGAGGTCATTGAGATTATTATTATTGTGTATATAGCACCTTAATGTGCTAGGCACTTAGAAGTCAAGCATGAGGACAAGGTCCCTGCCCAGAAGAGCTTGCAGGAGTATGTATTAGACTCGTATGTAAAAGGACTGAACCATACGAGGGGAGGATCTGGCTCAGAGATTTTACTTAATTTCCTGTGTTGTTCTTTTAATCTAAAATAACGGTACTTTTGACCAAAAGCATATGGCCATTCATTGAATATGGGAAGTGTAACAATAGGATGATATCTAAACAAAGAAAAATTCATTCAGAGATAGTGAAGAAGTCCTTCTGTCTAAAAAGAATTTAAAACAAAACCAAATGAAAAGATGACAAGAATACACACTTAGCAAACAATGGTAGGTTGGCTTACATACTGTAAGAAAACAAAATCAGCATTTGCCAAATAAAAAGGATAAAACTAATGTTGATTTCAAGCTTCTAAACTTTTTTACAAACAGTGGAAAGTTACATAAAAAAGAAAACCTATTTGGATACTTGACAGTGTCCCACTAACATGATCCATGTTCCTTATGGTGGACAGGCTTGCAAAATTGACATTTTAATTCCAATCATTACCATAGTAAATGTAAATAATAAAACAAGTAAACAGCCCACTTGAACTGTTGGCCTCTGCTGTTACAGCCTAGAAGTCCTTTGTATTTTTTTTAAAAAAGCTTTTGCTCAGTGAATTTATTTGCCAAGGGTGTTTGGGTTCTCTCATTTACTATGCTTTAATTTGCAAACTTAAATGCTAGCAGCATATAGTGAAATGTCTTTCCTGGCCAAAATACATTTTGGATCCTGAATCTTGCTGTAAAATTATATTTGGCTACCTCACATCTTTGCATGACAATTGTGCACTAAACCGGCTCCTTTTTGGGTGATCAAAATAGTGGTGAATTTGCATTCTTTATTATAATTTTTGATGTAATTTTCCACTCTTCTTCTCAGGTAGAGACAAACATGGCAAAACCTGGCCTTCATGCTGTATTTCTTCCATCAGATCCAACTATAGATCTCACAAACACTGCACAATTGTGTCTGAGAGAGCTGGACCAGAGGAACATACTGTCCTTTACATGCGTCTTTCCCATGTAGGAGAGAAGAAAATCCTTATCTTCCAGTGGGTAAGGCACATTAAGTGGTGTGTGTGTGTGTGTGTGTGTGTGTGTGTGTGTGTGTGTGTGTGTG